>NW_026999429.1:0-300000 GCF_037126465.1 Ornithodoros turicata
AGCTTTGATAGCATATGAAGATACCTTTCCTTGGCCATTTCCTCATTTCTTAATTGGGAATCGCCTTGTCCTCAGACTCACTGCTGGCAACATTCGTTTATAATACCATCTGTGTGTGTACTGCCCATATTGTCATCCGTATATCCGATCACACTTGTACGTCGGCATACAGTAAGTATGCACTAGTAAAACAATACGAAGAGCAACTAAAAATTACAGACAACAAACACAACAACAACAACAAAATAAAGTACTCATATAGCAATAGGAGACACGCAAAAAGACGTGAATGTCTCGATCGAACTGCGGACCTTTCGTGTCAAAGTCCGACACTTTACCTCTCGACAAAGAGCGCAAAGGGTGCGCGCCGCCTTAAACTCGCGACGTGAACCACGCACAATGGGGATTATTTCGCAGTCGGAGGCGAACGGCGTGATAAGGACGCGACCGTGGCACCATCTAGAATCGAGAAAATCGTGAATCGGAGTTTCCCCGACTGGTATGGCCTCTAATGTGAAACCTTCAAAGTTCGATTTCATCTCCGACGTGGACCTCATAGCTTCTGCAATGTGGTTCCCAAACACATGCTTTCATTGAAAATTCGATTGCCAAGCTTTCCCAATGCACGGGTCCCGGCTACTGTGTCAAAATCCCGTTCTGTGGTCGCGGCACAGGAAGAGTTGCAGGCTAAAACCTCGTCTTGCTTCAAACTGACAAATCTGGCCGTTTTGGTGTTCTCCCGAGAGAAGAGTTCTTAAAAAAGCGATCGGATGCGATTGACGAGCTGTTAGTGCCTTTCATTGGGAACCTTCGAACATTGAAAAGGGATGTTTCGAATATTTTGAATGAAAACGAAATGTCAACCTTGGTAAAATATCAAAGGAACTGCGTCTTGCGCGTTCTCTTCAAAATTTTTATTGAAGGACCATAAACCCAATCTACCCCTTAGAATTGTACTTAATGAAAATAGCACTTGGCAGAAGTTCGTATCAGCGTTCATCCAGAAATCATTGTCAGTTTTAAATGTACCCAACCCCTTATCTCTGAGAAACTCCGAAGAATTTGTCAAAATGCTTTTGCCATTTCATGGTTCTGAAATGTTCCCGATATCGTTGGATGTCAAAGATCTGTACTATTCTCTAAAAAACCTTTGCTGTGAAACGCGTTTTGGATCTTTTTTTGGTACGTTTCCAGTCTCGCTGGCATAGCTATAAGTGATTTTTGGAATTGCTGAATTTGTACTTGAATTTAATGTAACTTATAGATGGCGTTTTATACACCCAAAAGGATTGTGTTTTCACAGGTTCGTCTGTTTGCACCATTCCTATCTGAAATCTATTTAGGCTGCCTCGACTTTCATTTACGTGCTTTTGTAAATTCGTCTTTGCCTGACGCTGTTTTGGTGGCTAGATACGTTGATGGTCTGATATTTATGTCTCGTTCCCGATCCTGCTTGGTAGAACTGCAACGTGTGGCTCGTGAATCGTCCCCCAAATTAACATTTACGGAAGAGCATCCTGCCGACGGGAAATTGAAGGTTTTAGATTTGACATTACACTTCAAAGGTGGGTTATGCTGGCACTATGATGCTTCAACTAAAAAAACCTTTCTGCCTAGAAGGAGTTGCCATTCTAAGTTGGTGAAAAATAGTTTGATAAATTCCTTGATAACCAGTGCCCTGACCAAGTCTTGCTTAAATTTTGTGTTCAGTGCATTCAAGCTACAGACCGCCAAGTTACAAAGAGCAGGATATGAGTTTAAGCTAATCCAGCACAATTTACTTGCACAGTTTCATGCTCGCCCGAAAGGTTTAACGGAAGAAAAAGAGAAAAACGAAAACATGGCAGTAGGTCCGTACTACCACAAGATATCACATAATTTGAAGGCTATGTCGAATGAGATGGGGGTCCGTCTCCTCTTTAGGAACAACTTCAGGTTAGATCGTTTAACGCCTTTTTCGAAACCAGAGCCTGGATGTAATGCTGAACACAGAACCATCAAATTTGTTCCACGTGCAAAAAATGTTGTGTATAGAATTCCGTTAGCTTGTGGCTTTGTATACATAGGTCAAACGTCTCAAGGTTTTAACCAAAGGTTGGGCCAGCATAAAAACAGCCCAGATTCAAATTTGTCGGGCCACCTAAGGCTCTGTAATAATTGTCAACCCCTATGGTCGCAGACAGCGGTGCTGGCGTGGGAACCAGACAGGCGAAAACGTCTTTTGAGAGACGCATTGGCCATACAGAGTGTGGGCAATTGTATTAGTGTGCCGTCTGTATGTATCCACCCGGCCTTCAAGCGGCTCTTCTAACCTTCCTTCAACTCACTTTGTCCTCAATTCCTATTCCCCCTCTCTCGGTCTTCCCACGCATCGTCTACGTGTTCATGAAGTTCGTTATTATCTATTAAACGTCTTGCTGGTTTTGAGCCCTCGTGTTTGTGTTTGTTTACGTGTCTTGCGCATCGCTCAGGCTTGCCTATCATGGAATTTATTCACCAGCTAGCCTGCATTTACGCCATTTTGTCTATGCTCCATATTGCCAAGTGTGAGCAGTAATGGGGAAAATGTCGGCAATGTGGGCTCATATTGCAAAAATTCAACCAATATGGGGAAAATGTCAGCAAGATATTACTCATGCCCATATAGCTCATGCGAACCCCCTAATAATGAAAATGCAGATAATGGGACGAACCCGTATTGGTACCTGTTCCAAATGGCGAAGTCGCACGGAATATCGAAATTCGAAGCGTGTGAAGTGCCCTACTCAGCGCGTCGTTACATTCAATAACTTCCCGCAGACTATACACATTGCTCGAAACAACATATCTGGCAATGCCACTGTAATATGCACTGGAACTCTGCTTATACCTGCTGTAATGAGTCACCATCTTGCTTGATGACAATCGGTCGTAACCGCAGAATGAAACGAAGCGTTGCAACGTCGTTTCAGCGAAATCGCGCTAATTATAGAGGGGCGTAAAAACTTTGTAGCGGTGACGAGGATGGATGTGCCTTTGCAATTTCGCTACACCTGCATTGAGTCAATGCCATGCCAACAATAATTCCGACATAATTTCCTGTCAAATACTGTGTTTTTAATTCAGGATGTCAGCTCTGCTGTGATTACCTGCTACGTAGAGCTGTAAGGCCATTCATCTGTTCTTTAAGGATGCTACGTAAATGCTTTGCAAAGAGAGCAACACGCGAATACTATTTATTCACGCTGTATCGGACGCTCAGACAATGTATGTTTGCTTGCTCCCAACGCTATCGAAATACTACACAGTAAAATAAGACTTACAGTAAAAAAAAAGATTGTATAAACATCCTACAGATCCGTATATCTAAGACGACATCCCGTGATATTCGAGCGACGTTCAATGAGTGTTCATATCCTGGTCTCTTGGATAGTCCAGGAGCTTCCCCAGATATATGAACTGCGCTTTATACATCGGAATGCAAACATCCAGAGCGTGATATTCTGTACACAGACATGTGCTGAGACATGTGTTGTTTACTGGGTAGAATCACAAGGTAAATGGCTTTGTGGGATATCCCCTACATGTCACAAAGATATCCGGATATTCAGGACTTTCGTGACCAGGTAGAGACGTTCCAGGGATATTAATCAAAGAGGTACATTTCGTTGAATTTGAGAAACAGAATACGAAGAGGACAACACAGGACTCAAACCAGCTGTGAAGCTTTAATGCAGAGGGTACCGGAAAAGTGGATCGTGGAATATCGTTGTCTCTGGCAAGGCTCGCAACCGTAGGAAACCTAAGCAGTCAGAGCTATATTCTTTTTTTTTACAATTTTCTTCCCCACTTCGTTCCCTTTGTCCGTGTTTAGTATGTAACAGCAGAGCTTCAGGTAATTGTGCTTGTTGATTTTGCGAATGCGTTGCAACTGACAACTTAATGCGATAAATTTCCTCACGCCACTCGGCTCCCCAACGGAGAGTAACACGACATAGGTGCTACGTGGATTGGAGACAGACCCGCTTAGAGCCACAGATGTAGAACCGATAACCGTGGCTGTCGTACGATTTTTCTGTTGCTAAGGTGGTCGAAAGTTTGTAATGATTTCGAGTACTAGAAAGGCGTTAATAAAGTTAAAGAATCGAAAATATATAATTCATAAATAAAATAATAAAATAACTGAAGGACAAACTGGAATACTAAGTGCGAACTAAGTGGGACTAACGAAGGAACTACCCCTAAATTCGCACTTACTATGCTAATTAATTAATTTATTCTATCTTTCAACACGAAACAAAGTACAATACCATTTTATGTTTTAGCATTACAACTCCCGAGTTGGAAAATCGTGACAGTCTGATGGATGTGCGTAGCGCCGGAGAAAAACCTCTCCGCTCCCTTCCTCATTCAATACCGGCATTCCGCCGCATCAGTGATGCATTAATTAATCGTACTTCGATTTTTGGAGTGAACCCGTTCCCTGGGGTAGCAGAATTTTGTAGCAGAAATTGCGTGTGTAAATAGTGCATGCGTAGTTCAGTTGTTTGAGACACTGACAGTGGTCACACGCACACACACAAATACACACGCGCACAAATTGTTCATCAGTGTACTTGTTTCAAGTATTTACTGTTTATTTTCACAGGTGCCTGCAGTATCTTGGATGGCGTGATGAAAGAACGGCGGTCTGTCCATGAAGCGTCTGCGTGCTAAGTTGTGATTGTGAGATCATCCTATCAACTTGATCTCAGTCAACTCAGTAACTGTCTCAGTATCAACTACGTGGTGACTATCGACGTGGTGACTCTCTTGATGTTTCAGTGCCCTCTCGTCCTGGAGGTTTGATCCAAAACAGGTCGAAGTCAGGGCTCGAGTATTTGCCATATTAGCGTATGACAGCCGCGTTGACAGATCCAGGAGATTGGTAGCGGACGAGTGCAAGACATTTTAGGCTATCCTGAGGGTTGTGTTACATGTCCATCACCTCTATATTTAGATATGAGTTGAAGGTATACTAGTCGAATGACGATTGAAGGACAGAGCGAGCTCTGGAAGGGACGACGTTTTTCAGACGCTTGAAACGGGTGCGTGAGCTGCAAGCTGTGTCATCAGAGATGAAACGGGCACTTCTCTCTAGACATAAAGAAGCTAGGTGTCTGCGTCGTGTCTGCCTGTGTCTAAGCGTGCGTCGTTTGGATTGTTTTTGGGGCTTTGATTAAAAATTTGGGATCAATGTCCTATAGTGCCAGCATAAAGCATTCAAGAGTGTTTGACGGAATGTCGAATGATGCAGCCAGTTTTCACGAAAGATTCTGGTGCTTTCTGTCAATCTATCTAGTCATGGCGTAGCTAATAAAGTTGGTTGTCCAATTAGAAGATAAACGTGCACGTACCGCATCGTCGTCGTCGAAGCATGCTTGTCCGGGCTGAAAGGCAATAACGAAATGTTAATCAGTTTTGTGTCGCTCTCGTTCATTTGGATCAGTTCATAGCACACTCAAGGGTACCAAGGAAATTTTTTTCTGTTTTACAGAAAAACATTTTCTGTGCCCCATCGTTTGATAGATACATAATCATACAAAGATGGGTAGAAATCCAGCGAACCGGTGGAATGTAGGAAGGGAGTTGCCTCAGGACAGAAGCCGCCGATATTTTGAACAGAGACTGTTCTTCTTCTGGGCACCGTCCTCATCATTGGCATGGTATTTAAAGGGTTAGATGTGACGTGTTCCGTACGGAACCTTTCTTCCCTCCGGGCTGTTGACCCACAATTCGCATGAACCTTTAAACACGTCACACCTAACCCTTTAAATACCATGCCAATGATGAGGACGGTGCCCAGAAGAAGAACAGTCTCTGTTCGAAATATCGGCGGCTTCTGTCCTGAGGCAACTGCCTTCCTATAATCATACAAAGTTCGGCACCAACCCCTGATATGAGAACAGATAGGGTATCGATCATCGCATTTGTTTTCGTTACGACGCTACGCTACGTAACCCTACGCTGCATGACGATACGTCATCCGTAGACGTCTGCCGTGGCCATGGCCGTGATATCTCGCATAGTAAGCTTCCGTATTCGTGCTACATATTTACACCCTGCTACCCCGTTTAATGTAAAACTTCGTATTGGGTTCACATCGGAGCAAATGTACCCTGCTTAAATTGGGGTATGTGTGGGGGTGTATAGTGGGGTATTGGGGTATTGCGAAAATATTCTGGCACAGCGTCGATGTATTGTGTGTACCGGACTGTACTGAAAAAGCGTTCTGACATGTGTTCCCACTGTTCGACATGGTCCAGAACAGTTTTCAGCACACCACCAACCAAGACAGCACACGACATCGGGCCGATATCGGCAGCAAGTTGGGCATGTCGGCCCAACATATCCCTGACACTGCCAACCTGTGACCGATATACGACAGAAGTTGGCAATGTCGGCTCGATGTTGATGGAAAAAACGCGACATCTAGCCGAAACTGCCAACTTGCGACCGATATCACGCTGAAGTTGGCAATGTCGGCTCGGTGTTGACCGAAACAAGCTACATGTAGCCGACAGTGCCAACTTGCGACCGATATAAGTTTGAAGTTGGCAATGTCGGCTTGATGTTGACCGACACCAGCGAGACGACGCTGACAATGTCAACGTGCGATTGATATCTCACAGAGATTGACAATGTCGGCTTGATGATCACAGAAACGAGAGACAAGACGCCGACACTGCCAACTTGCGACCAACATCCCACTGAAGTTGGCATCGTCGGCTAGATGTTGACCGAAACAAACGACATAACGCAGACACTGGCTTTCCATCGACCTACTTGGTGTCCCGCGCCAAAAGCAAGTAGGAAACACATTCGTTACGTTGATGTCGAGTTAATATTTGAAGCAATACCTCATTCGAGCCTTGTTTGTATGCGTGAGCGAACTAAAATCAGACACGTCACCTCCACCATTTTGATTCTGAGACGAGCAGGGCTCTCGAATTTGCGGAAGCTCGTAAGACATGAAATATATAGTATGTTTTTGTTTCGAAAGAAATGCCGGTACCTTTTGAAAGCTTCTTGCGCTTCGTTTTTTAAGGAGCTTTCGAACTTTTTTTCGTCTTGCTTTTGGTAATACCGCGCTCATTCCGTGGGAAATACAAGAAAACCATGAGAAAATAAAACGAGTAATAAACAATGGTAGACATAAAACGTAGTTTCCTCGCAAACCAGTCTAACGTTGTTTTCATCCCTACGATGGCCAGCACACGAATAAAAATACAAAATTATGTTGGCGCAACATCGGTCACAAATCGGTAGCATGTCGAAATTTCATCGGCAGCATGTCCAAATGATATCGGGCCAATATCCTGACCCGACATCGGCCCAACTCTGAGCGGTGTTGCAAGCGTATGTTAGGCCGATGTCGGGAGTGTCGGCAGCAGCACATAAGGTTTTGCCAGGAGTTTCCCCGTATTGGATTAGACTTGGCAATAGGGACCCCATATTGCGAAGTTTGAGCCGTTAACGGGGAAGTGTCGCTAATATCGCCCTGTATTGCAAGTGTGCAATCCGTCCCAACGTCATTCTCTCGTATGTTTAGCGGCACATAAAATAACTTTGTTCTGTTTTTCTAAAAGCGTTCTGGAATTTTGACAGGACAACACCCAAAAAAGACAGCAGCGTATTCGTACGAACGGCACGATTGTTATCACCCAGCAAGAGAACACTGATCATATGTAATCCATGTGTTCCGCACATGGTGCTAAGGCGTCGCATCGCTAATGACGACAACGGTGTAGAGGAACTAGACGCCATATAACAATGGCACCGGGAAACAATCCGCGCCGGTTATGCTGTATTGCGCTCTTCCAACATTTTCACATTGCGGCCTCTGCCAACGCCACCTAGATACAGAAGGTCTGCTTATTACCTCCTCTCCCTCCTTCTCTACGTGGACACAAAGCCTGACTTCGTCTGATTGCGGTGCGCCCTGTTACGAATCCAATAACTCCGAAAACCTATAGACACGAATCTGTAGATAAAAAGAACACTTTCCACAAAGTTACTGACGATAGAAATATGGGACAGTTTTGAGCTTTATTTTGAAGTTTTCCTGTTTACTACGCCTGGACGGCAGTGGTTCATCTATGTGGCTACGACAGCTAAAAGCTTTGATTTGATTTGATTTTTTTTTTGTGGCGCATTAGTGGCGTTATTAAGTTTTACCTAGGTACAATTTTTGTGCTTACTAAACCAGTGCTAAGTGCTGGGTTAGTAATTAAAATCACAGATCCTTTAAAAACTCGGTATCTCTAAAAAAACATGTATACCTTTTCAAAGGGTACAAAACTTTCATTGCCGAGCTGAAGAGCCGGGTGCGCAGTGGCAAGAAGTTTCTATTGCACGAAACAAAATGACGTTCACGGAGATGCTGGTAGGCTGGGCATACAATGAGGATGTGAAAGATTGAGAGTTGTTCCCCACAGTCACTGCATTCAGGACAGTCTACTTCCCGTAAGAGATATTCATGTGTTAAATAGGTGTGTCCCAGGCGGAGCCGACAGGATAGCACCTCATACAGTTGATTGGATGCAGATGGAGGAATAGGTTTTATAGTGCGTAATTTGTTGCTTGTCTGTTGGTTCCAAAAGCTCTGCCAGTGTCTGCTGCTTTTTAAACATATAGCCCGACATCTTTTGATGGAATGTCAAAGGGCGTTATGTCGCATGTTAGGGCAGCAGCAGCTGCTCGATCGGCCTTTTCATTTTCTGGTATCCCAACATGGCAGGGTACCCAGCAGAAAAGTAACCGATAAACTGTGTGCTTGCTAGGTTCCTTGCACGATAGACAATGGGGTCTTTTGTGCAATGAATGCTACATATAGTCTGTAATGAGTCAAAGAATCTGCGTATATGACTGATGATTTAATACGATTTTGTAAGATATAATTAAGGGCTAAAATTATGGCATACACTTCTGCTGTGAAGACAGACATGGTGACCTTCACACGATGTGACCTTGTAACAGTGCCAGTGACCATAGCGCATGATACCTCGGAAACACCCTTTGAACCATCAGTGTACTCTATGTGCTGCCAAAGCTATCCTTTCGCACCTCAAATTCCTGTTGCAGTATTGTGTTTCACAGTTTCACGTTTGTTGTATCTGGAGAGGTACATGTTTGGAGGCGCTGCCATGGATGAGTTTTTTACTTGACTCAAGGATGATAGAGTTGTACTCTGGAAAGCCATAGTGATGAACTGGTTGTGACATTCGAACGCTAAAAGAAGACACAGCTGAATGCCTGTTCAAGAAATGCTGTCTGAACGGTGTGCCTTTCACACATTGATATGTTGATTCTTAATGCATATGAAGGAGCCAGGTAAAACCTGTGTTGCTCTAAAGACCACTGATTTGATTATATGTACAGCCATTGTATTGGCGAAGCTCTGAAAACTAAACGTAGTCCTTGGAGACCTACTGGACCCAGGATTTTAAGTGTTGATGGCCGTGCTGAAACGTACACAGCACATCCATAATCCAATTTGGAAAAAAGAGTGGAGACGCTCCCCAGGACCGGTGAAGCTGAAGGTTCGACCGGGATTTGCTACCGCCGTGAAAAACACTGTTCTGATTGGCTACGCCACATCCACGGGTGACAAGGCTTTATCCATCTAGATAGTGTTGACTCTGCCCTATGCACTTACAGTCTGCGGAGCCTTGCATGGACCAAAGAAGTTGGTGTCATACGAGTGTCCCGAAACCCCACACTGCGTGGTACACGATTTGCTCACTGTAGAGCCTTTGCCCTAGAACGGTGACAGACGAGACGTGTATTCATCACTCACCATATCATTGTCACACATCACACATGAAAATGACACCCATGAGCATTTTCAGTAAAGTTTCAGAATCAACAGCATTAGATGAATTTTAACGGGGCCCGGGTTTGGACTGAACTATAACGTTTTATTTTTAGTTTACTTCACGCTAGCGCCAGGACTTGACGCAGCGCCTGGCGCCAATTGCGTGCTTCGGATCAAGCCTGAAATCAAATGCATGTGATCATCCCTACGGCTATGAGTCTTTATTACTCGGCACCTTTTGTGGCACAGTTGTGTGGCGTTTAAAAGAGTATTCTACTTTCGGCATGGATATAAGGACGGTTCTCGCCGAAGTCGGCCTGACACGCAAGGAAATTCCCCTGTCTCGACGGCACAGTTGCAGCGTCCAATGTTGCTCCATAGACGAAAACGTGCTGGGAGAAGGCAATGCATTTAGGACAGGTCCTGGTCGCACGTCACAGCAAATGTCAACCTACACGTGACCATAAATATGGCCGCACCCGTGATCCGCTCGAAAATCGTTTGTAAATAGTCCGTTTACTCTTTTTGTGCACTGTTCCGGGCGTCTTTCGACCTCGGTAGTTATATTCATCCGATAATCTCGCACTAAACACTCAGTTTTCTACATGAGGTCTCCTACTGTTGACCACTTTCAATGATGCGATGGCGACCTACTATTACACACTGAGTCGATGCGATTGGCTTAAGCTGAGGGGAAATCTGCTACTATGTCTCGGAAGAAGCATTGACGTTGCCAAAATACGTTCGTCTTCTGGCATGAAGCCAATCGGAATATGTCGACAAGCGCTAAAACGACATGACCTCAAAATGATGTCTATGCTTTGACACCGTGCTTAATGTTGCGTCACGCGTGTTTCCTAACGTGGTGTCTAAGCAGAGGCCTCGTATTCTCCACTTTCGGGGCTCCTATCAAACGCACATGAAGGACACATCTTTCAGAGTGTTGTTATAGCTGAAACCGGTAGTACTCCGGTGAAGCGTGCTTTTCCTGAAGTGCCTTCAGGTGTAGTAAATAATGTACTGTTTAGTGTTGAGATCCGAAATAGCACAGATACAGTTGTGTTGAGAAAAATGATGTATACATGCCAGGAGTTTTGTTTCTCTGGTTGCGAGGCGAAGGATCCGCCTGAGGTAGACGACTTGCTTTGTGAGTGACGTATTCATTGTGTCAGTGGACCCAAGCAGCACACAATATTGGGCCCATATTGGCTGGTCATTGGCGATACGGGTCCAGTATGGGGCCTGTTTCGCCAAGAGTTTTCCCATATTGGATGAAAATGGACAATACAGGCCCCATAATGCCCACTTTGAGCCAATATTGGAAAAATCCTGGCGATATGGGCCCCATATTGCCCGCGTACACCCCATATTGACTCAAAATATAGAAAATTGTACGTACCCGTGTTGCACAAATGCCCAAGCAGCACGTCAAGATTGAACGTTGAACCGTGTGAAATACCCAATTCAGGACATCGTTACATCCAACAACTTCCCGCAGATGATACACATGTTCGAAACTGTCAACGTACTTGGCAATCCCAATGTCACGTTCGCTAGAATTCGACAACTCAACATTCCCCGTTCTGGAAATAGCCGCCATCTTCCTTCGCTATCCTTTAAGTAAAAAACACAATGTCTGATAGGAAGGGATGGCTCTTCTGTAAAATTAGGTGCTTTCAAGTTGCTGCAAGCCGTGTGAATTGCTCTGGCGTATGTCCGTCACCGTCACGAAAGTGTTTCGCTCCTTTGTAGTCTCGGAGCGGGTGGGAAATTTTTAGTTCACAGAATATTGCGATCCCAATGAAGGCTTCTGAGGGATCTTTGGCATTGGCAGCTGCGTGGGATTGCTTGTGGCCTTCAGCAAGGCGGGCGTAGTTGTTCGTTCTTTTTGGGCGATGCCGTGTTTTGTCTGCTTTTTTTGCAATCATGTGCAACGTGGATCAATTAGATCCGCAGAAATAAAAAAGCAAAGATCAGAGAAAAGTATTATCGGTGGTGAATATTATACAGGATAATTCTTTATTATTACACGAACTCCCCGTTGGTGATATTACAGAAATATTGGCAATATTGGCGCAAAACGGGCTTGCCAATATGTGCACCCCCATATTGGCAGCCCACATTGGGCCAATATTGGACCAATATTGGCGTGCTGCTTGGGAGTATCACTAATCATATGTGAAGAAGGACACCACGGCAATAACTCCACTAGGTTTGCAACACTGGGTTTCCTTAAACCTGAGTATCGGATCTATTCTTTGGTTCTATCAAGAAGCGGTCCGTCTGTAGTACCAGAGTACCTCATCACTAATAGTCTGCTGCTGAGACGCTTGGAGCTCGCACAATACTAATCAATCATTAATACGATCCATCGCTATTAAACGTTAATGCCGTCAATCCTCGTATCTTCTTTTCATCACGCGCGAAACAATTTCCTTGGAAATGCAGTTACCGGAAAATTCAAAACAAAGTATTTTCGCAGAAAAAAGTTCGCACAATCGAAAAAAACAAGCGTTCTATTACTTCCCAGCGCTACGACCTCGTTTACATTTCAACAATTTAAACAACACGAAAATACGAAATATATGATTTTTTCCCGTAGTGATGCTTACCGCTGTTAGTCCATCTATAAGAGCGCTCGCCTTACAGAAATTATCTACGTTGAATCCTACTACTCCTGAAAATGTAGGCGCATTTTGCGTGTCTGTCGTTGTGTAGCATAGACTTCTATTCAAGTCGTCCCTGTAAATAAACAAATTAGCTTCCAGAAATTTTCGTACAGGCAGAGTAGGTACGCTATTGGAAAAGAGCTGTCCCAAAACAGGAACTAAGATGGCCATCTTCAACACTCTCGGAGCTAATCACCATTGAGAGACATTGTTCTGACTTCTTAGTAGTTGTAAATGCGAGCCGTATTTGCGTCTTCGTGCTAAGCGTCTATGCTCTGCTCTCCGTTGAGGGGCATCAGGCAAGGGCACCAGTGGGCTCTGCGACTGGGACAGGCAACATCTGTTGCCCTGAGTTTTTATGAAAACAATGCGGCTATTCAGCAGCCTTCCTTTCATGTTGGCACTCCGACTCAAGACTACATGCCATCATTCCCATCATTCCATGTCTACCTTCGAACGGTATTGCTTACGCGCAGTGTAGAAAACACGTAGTTTATACGTTAATGTAAGCACCTTCCCCCTTCATGGAGGCCAACTGTCCCATTGCGAAGGTAAGTAATCGTGATCATAATCATAGTTCGAAATTTTTTGTCGCCAGACAAGTGCGATCACGAGCGACGCGAAGACGGTCGCGTCTGTGGATTAACGTTGTCCACACGTTACTTTTTTTTTTGCTTTTTTCATGTGCCGAAATCTCGGCACATGAGACACCAGATTTAATGTCAGTCGTGGAAGACTGCGTTCTTCAGCAACTTGTGCCCTTCCAAAGAACTTACCATCGTCATCGGCCTGCTTTGAATCTTCCCAGATAACCAGAAACGTCTTATGAACATCCATAAGACGTGTAGTCCTGGATATTGTGCACGTGTAATAGATATCCATTTTAATCCACTGGATATTCCATGGACGTACTATCAACATATAAAAACCATCCACACCGGAGTTCCTCAGCGATTTGTACCCTTCCAAAAAAAGTAACCAGCGTCATCGGCCTGCTTAGAATCCGCTATCTTTGGATCGGCGCTTTGGATACGCTACCGACTCATCCGCTGAGAGAAGCCATTATGAAAGGTGACCCTTACTTATATGCAGGGATGAGATGTTGGTAGCATTGATCAAGATGCATGTCATCGCATTCACTCGTGTTCACTATCCTGCAAAACGAGAGTCATATGGTCATGTGAGCTTATTGACTGCCTCTGAGACTTCGTGGCGCACATGTGGCAATCTCCAACTGCTGCAAGCGTACAATACTTTCACGTACATTTAGAGCGTCTTGCTGAAGAAAATGACTTGAAAACAACGGCAATCCCGAAATGTTTAGCGTAGCGGAATATTTTTGTGCATTTGTTTTCTTCCTTCTCAAATATTTTCAAATTCTTCCCTGCGCGCATGATACTGTGATGATGCGTCCACCTGTACGTTGACTTTTCTTTATTTTGTTCATTTCGGATCTTCGGAGACCCGTCTTTCTTTCTTTCCCCAATGTGAGAGGAAGAAAGACCACACTGTCGCCTCTTGCGTCCTGGAAAAAATATTATCAGAAAACAGAAAATGCAACCCAAGGTAAGGGCAGTTCAGATAGAGTCACCCCATACACACGCTTTTGTTTTATTTCTGCAAGTTAAAGCTCATCTTCGATGCATGAGGCGGTACTGTGCTCCTCCACCCTCTCACACTGGGGGTGAAGAAAAGACGCGTCTCCGAAGATGCGCAATGAACAGAAAAGAAAGAACATCAAGAAAAAAAGGAGTTCCTCCACAAATTTTTCGCGGACTATGTACCGAACGGATTCTTTATCAAAATGGTAACGATATGAAGTCACCGTAAGGAACAGATGTTCTCTTTTGGGACAGCTTCGCAGCTTTTTCAACGATTCTTAGGTAATTAGTCGCTTGACGGTTGAGCAACATATGGCCAAGAACGCCGCCGGCCCAGAGAGAATAGTGAAAGTAGCATGCCTATCGCATATACATATATATATATTGCATATATATAGAGATAGGGGAGAAAAGACACCAGAGATTGAAGTAGGGAGTAGGGGAAAGTTATTTATTAAGCTGGCATTTAAACTAAGGGTCTGGGGAAGTCTACGTTTCGGCGGAAGCTCCGCCTTCTTCGGGACTGAGAGGAAAATCTCTGTACAAGGTCTTTTAAAAGGTTACAAAAGTGTCGTCACAGTTGGTACAATTCCACTGCGAGGCAGTCGTTAGTGAGTCATGTTCTGGAAGATTCCGGAAGGTTCCTGGGTCATCGGCCGGGGAGATTACGTGTCAGAGCCTTGGGTCGCGCTCGTTGAAAACCTGTTGTCCGGGGTGTTCTTAGAGTCATTGTGTCCAGCTGTAAAGAAAAGAAGAAAAGAGGCAGCGGGCACTCCGAGGACATACAGAAAAAAAGTTATCCGGATATGCTTCTTACAGTTGATAGCACTCCTTTATCCTCATTTATTAGAGATTGGAATTTGTAGATCAAGTACGATTCGCGTTGCTCTCTGCAGCGATCGGATGTGAAATTTGACTCTAAAATAAAAAGTGCGACGTTATTAATGGAATGACCGGGTCGACTAAAATGGCGAGAAACCGGGAGGCTACCTTTTTTCGAAACATCTGATCGGTGGTTATTGAATCGAATCCTAAATGAATTTTTACTTTGACCTACATATTGCGCGGAGCATGTTGTACATTGAATGATATAAATAATGTTACTGGAGTTACAGTCAAAGTCGCCATTGATTTTAAGGGAGAAGTTGGAGTTTGTACTCTTGACCGCTGCCGTGCTTTGCATTGATTTGCATATTTGGCATCTTTTACCATTGCATGGATGGCATCCCGCCGTAGGTGTTAATGGTTTGGGAACTTTGGAGTTGACTAGTCTATCTTGGAGGTTGCGGGCACGTCTGTAGGTAACTCGTGGCTTCTCGGCAAATATTTGTCGTGTCCGTTCAGATTGCAGAAGGATGCTATGGTGGCGGTGGAGGATACTGTTAATATTACCCGCGCCTGCACCAAATGTAAGAACAAGGTTTACGCGGTCGCCCTTGGGTTCGTCGTTGCGTTTACCGAATAAGTTCCTCCGGTCTGTTTGTCGTGCTTTGGACAGGGCGTCTCTTACTAGACTTACGATTAACGAAGGTCTGCTCTAATTCCGCGAGGTTTTTGTTTAGAACATCGTCGTCCGAGCAGATCCTCCTGTATCGGAGTGCCTGGCTATAAGGAATGGCGAGTTTAGTATGGCGCGGGTGGCAACTGTTAAAGGAAAGGTACTGCTGAGCATCAGTTGGCTTTCGGTACAGGTCAGTGGAAAAACCCTTCTCGGTTAAGGTTACTTTTACATCTAGGAAATTAACAGTCGTTGCCGAGAAGGAGTGGGTGAACTTCATGGCGGGGTGTACCAGGTTGAAATCGCGAATGAATCCTTTGAGATCTTCTTCGGAGTGTGGCCAAAGCATGAATATGTCGTCCAAGAAGCGTTTGTATAGACTAGGTTTTTTGTCGCGCACGGCTAGAAATTTTTCCTCTAGTGCACCCATGAAAATATTTGCGTACGTTGGTGCCATCTTGGTTCCCATAGCTGTGCCATTTATTTGTAGATAGTGGCGGCCGTCAAATTCGAAGTTATTATTTTTGAGGATCAAGTTGAGTAGAGTTGGTAATACAGATGGGTCAACCGCGCGATCGGAGTACTTCAGATACGCCGCCTCCGCTGCTAGCACGCCATCCTCATGTGGGATGTTAGTGTAAAGGGAGGTAACGTCTAGCGTTACAAGCAAGCTTGCATTGGGTGGTTCACATTTGCTAAGTATTTCGAGGAAATGGTTGGTGTCCTTAATATATGAGGGTAATCGGGGCGGTATATCTTTAAGGAGGTGGTCAACGAAGCTAGAAATTTTCTCCGTGGCGGTGCCGATTGAGGAAACTATAGGTCGCCCTGGGTTTCCTGGTTTATGGATTTTCGGTAACATGTAGAACCTGCCTGGTTTAGGGTTTTGGGGGGCTAGAAATTCATATAGGCAGGAGTCGATTATTTCACGCGCTTTTAGGGATTTTAGGGTTTTGGTGATTTCGGCAGCTATCTTATCTGTTGGATCACTGTCAAGCGGCTCATAGAACGTGTTACAGCCCAGTTGTCGGAAGCCCTCGTTAAGGTAGTCCTGTTTGTCCATCACTACGATTGCCCCTCCCTTGACTGCCCTTTTGATAATGATATCGCCACAGTTCTGTAAGTCGGAGAGGCTGCGCTGCTCAGCTGCTGTTAAATTTGGTTTAGTTTTGCGGTTAGATGAATTGTTGTATGCGTCAAGTACATCCCTTTGAACAGCCTTGATGTACATATCCAGGGCTTTGTCGCGGTTGGCATCGGGTGTGAAATCAGAAGTTGGTTTAAAGGGATTCGGATTGGAGTTAGGTTTGTCGAAAAAATATTCTTTTAGGCGCATACGTCTTGCGAAATTGTCCAAGTCAAGATGGAGTTGGTATTCATTTAGTTTAGCGTTTTTGGGGCAGAATGACAGACCCCGATGGGCGTCGGATAATGTCGTGACATTATCCGACGCCCATCAAGAAGAATTGTCAAA
Organism: Ornithodoros turicata; assembly: GCF_037126465.1. Classification (NCBI taxonomy): domain Eukaryota; kingdom Metazoa; phylum Arthropoda; class Arachnida; order Ixodida; family Argasidae; genus Ornithodoros; species Ornithodoros turicata. The sequence continues at coordinate 17,078 of NW_026999429.1, forward strand.
ATTTTGCAGGTCCCGTGAACAGCTCGTATCGAGAACTAAACACAAAAAACTTGCCAGGGACGGAGTCTGCTCACCTATTTTAGCTGATAATAATGAAACGCCTCCAGAAAGTATCTCGGTAAATAAACACCCGGTCACCTCTACTCAATTATTACTGCCCCAACTTCAACGTGATCATGATGGTGAATTGGACGGTGCGGCCTCTTCCGTCCAACAACGTGTAACTGTATCACAAAACGTTGTGAACTTGTCATCCCGCACCCTCACCGACTCAGAATTCTCACTTGTGAATCGGGGTCTGTCATTCTGCCCCAACAACGCTAAACTAAATGAATACCAACTCCATCTTGACTTGGACAATTTCGCAAGACGTATGCGCCTAAAAGAATATTTTTTCGACAAACCTAACTCCAATCCGAATCCCTTTAAACCAACTTCTGATTTCACACCCGATGCCAACCGCGACAAAGCCCTGGATATGTACATCAAGGCTGTTCAAAGGGATGTACTTGACGCATACAACAATTCATCTAACCGCAAAACTAAACCAAATTTAACAGCAGCTGAGCAGCGCAGCCTCTCCGACTTACAGAACTGTGGCGATATCATTATCAAAAGGGCAGTCAAGGGAGGGGCAATCGTAGTGATGGACAAACAGGACTACCTTAACGAGGGCTTCCGACAACTGGGCTGTAACACGTTCTATGAGCCGCTTGACAGTGATAAAACAGATAAGATAGCTGCCGAAATCACCAAAACCCTAAAATCCCTAAAAGCGCGTGAAATAATCGACTCCTGCCTATATGAATTTCTAGCCCCCCAAAACCCTAAACCAGGCAGGTTCTACATGTTACCGAAAATCCATAAACCAGGAAACCCAGGGCGACCTATAGTTTCCTCAATCGGCACCGCCACGGAGAAAATTTCTAGCTTCGTTGACCACCTCCATAAAGATATACCTCCCCGATTACCCTCATATATTAAGGACACCAACCATTTCCTCGAAATACTTAGCAAATGTGAACCACCCAATGCAAGCTTGCTTGTAACGCTAGACGTTACCTCCCTTTACACTAACATCCCACATGAGGATGGCGTGCTAGCAGGGAGGCGGCGTATCTGAAGTACTCCGATCGCGCGGTTGACCCATCTGTATTACCAACTCTACTCAACTTGATCCTCAAAAATAATAACTTCGAATTTGACGGCCGCCACTATCTACAAATAAATGGCACAGCTATGGGAACCAAGATGGCACCAACGTACGCAAATATTTTCATGGGTGCACTAGAGGAAAAATTTCTAGCCGTGCGCGACAAAAAACCTAGTCTATACAAACGCTTCTTGGACGACATATTCATGCTTTGGCCACACTCCGAAGAAGATCTCACAGGATTCATTCGCGATTTCAACCTGGTACACCCCGCAATGAAGTTCACCCACTCCTTCTCGGCAACGACTGTTAATTTCCTAGATGTAAAAGTAACCTTAACCGGGAAGGGTTTTTCCACTGACCTGTACCGAAAGCCAACTGATGCTCAGCAGTATCTTTCCTTTAACAGTTGCCACCCGCGCCATACTAAACTCGCCATTCCTTATAGCCAGGCACTCCGATACAGGAGGATCTGCTCGGACGACGATGTTCTAAACAAAAACCTCGCGGAATTAGAGCAGACCTTCGTTAATCGTAATTTTCCAACCAGTCTAGTAAGAGACGCCCTGTCCAAAGCACGACAAGCAGACCGGAGGAACTTATTCGGTAAACGCAACGACGAACCCAAGGGCGATCGCGTAAACCTTGTTCTTACCTTTGGTGCAGGCGCGGGTAATATTAACAGTATCCTCCACCGCAAACATAGCATCCTTCTGCAATCTGAACGGACACGACAAATATTTGCCGAGAAGCCACGAGTTACCTACAGACGTGCCCGCAACCTCCAAGATAGACTAGTCAACTCCAAAGTTCCCAAACCATTAACACCTACGGCGGGATGCCATCCATGCAATGGTAAAAGATGCCAAATATGCAAATCAATGCAAAGCACGGCAGCGGTCAAGAGTACAAACTCCAACTTCTCCCTTAAAATCAATGGCGACTTTGACTGTAACTCCAGTAACATTATTTATATCATTCAATGTACAACATGCTCCGCGCAATATGTAGGTCAAAGTAAAAATTCATTTAGGATTCGATTCAATAACCACCGATCAGATGTTTCGAAAAAAGGTAGCCTCCCGGTTTCTCGCCATTTTAGTCGACCCGGTCATTCCATTAATAACGTCGCACTTTTTATTTTAGAGTCAAATTTCACATCCGATCGCTGCAGAGAGCAACGCGAATGGTACTTGATCTACAAATTCCAATCTGTAATAAATGAGGATAAAGGAGTGCTATCAACTGTAAGAAGCATATCCGGATAACTTTTTTTCTGTATGTCCTCGGAGTGCCCGCTGCCTCTTTTCTTCTTTTCTTTACAGCTGGACACAATGACTCTAAGAACACCCCGGACAACAGGTTTTCAACGAGCGCGACCCAAGGCTCTGGCACGTAATCTCCCCGGCCGATGACCCAGGAACCTTCCGGAATCTTCCAGAACATGACTCACTAACGACTGCCTCACAGTGGAATTGTACCAACTGTGACGACACTTTTGTAACCTTTTAAAAGACCTTGTACAGAGATTTTCCTCTCAGTCCCGAAGAAGGCGGAGCTTCCGCCGAAACGTAGACTTCCCCAGACCCTTAGTTTAAATGCCAGCTTAATAAATAACTTTCCCCTACTCCCTACGTCAGTCTCTGGTGTCTTTTCTCCCCTATCTATATTCAACATCCTGGTCGTTCGAACCTAAATTTTGTAGCGTATTGCATATATATATATAGAACAAATAGGTTAATATATCAGACGGCTATGAAGTTGAATAAAAGTGAAATAATAAGACTTGGACTACAGATTACAGGAACGTTAACAAAAACTAATTTATTTAATGGGCAATGTGACACATAGATTAAAAAAAGAATGGTCGACGTTTCGACAGTGGCACTGTCTTCATCAGGACAAAAAGAGACTAAAAGAGACAAAAGAGACAAAAAGAGTCAGGACAGAAGAGAGAGAGAGGACTTTTTGTCTGTCGAAACGTCGACCATTCTTTTTTTAATCTATGTGTTAAATTGCCCATTAAATAAATTAGTTTTTGTTAACGTTCGTGTAATCTGTAGTCCAAGTCTTATTATTTCACTATATATATATATATATATAAAGCAAAAAAATAGCCGAAGCTCTGTAGCTGCACGTTGAGCATATGTTTACAATTTGATCGTGCACTCCCAGCCAGGGACAGCTGTTTCGCTCTACTTGGAGCTCGTTAGCCTGGCGCAGCGCCAGGCTGACGAACTCCAAGTAGAGCGAAACATTGGGAACCGCATTATTACAGGACGTCTTACCTTGCCAAAAAAGAAAAGTTTTAAGGAAGTGTATACCGGAAGTCGCACTGTGTAAGCCACAAGACAAGGGTGTAACAGCTGTGTTTCAAAAACGCTATATTCCTTGTGATGAAATTAAGGAGGTGCATCATACCAGAGCATGCTGGTAGTACAGTTCGGATAATCGTCCCAGTCGAAAAAAAGTAAAGGGTCCAATTAGAAAATTTTCAATTGGATCAAATTTTCGATCAGTTGTGCTTTTGCCACACATTGGACTGAAAATCAATGAACCTATTCAAGAAGCAGTTCGTGCTCCCATTGCATGGCCAATTGGAGTTCAAAGATGAAATATCTTTGCTGACGGCAATGCATGCGTTACGGATACGTATTCTTGTCGCCCGCATTGCGTTGAGAAAACAGTTTTTTACAACGAAACACAACAACAACTTTGTAACAAGTACAATGATGTATGTAACTACACAACACAGGCTGGCGTTGTGTTGTTACGTCGCGTCCTTGTCGTTGTGCTTATAAGGAAAGATGACTGCAGTGCGGGTAAACCCGCGGATAGCCGCGGGTACCCGCGCAAGTTTGTTATTTTCGAGTACACAATTCCGTGTCATCGCGGGTTGCGGGCAAGGTGCCGGTAGACTCGCACTGCCTCAGCGGATTACGGAGGTATACCCGCAGTACCAGCAGGCGCAGAACCAACCCGTTGGATTGGGGTGTATGACCCGATTCATTCGAACATTTGGCCCAAAATACTTTACAAGACGTTCCACATCCAATTCGTCATCTCAAAATAAAGTTGTTGTTATTGTTTGCCACATAGGGCTAACTTCGGCTATCTTTCGACACCAAGACTGGTACACTTCGCATGAGTAAGCTGGCAACCATGTCCGCAGTGGCCACAGCGTACGCGTTGGAAAAATGGCTCGCTAAAGGAAGGACATTGTCCTCAGTATCAATAACTCATTTCGTGCCGTCACGATCATGTGGCATATAATTCATATATGAGTACGCATTGGGCTGCGGGTATATCGGCTGGTATGCGGATAGGCGTCGGGATGTTCGGGTACGGATGCGGGTTGTGCGGTTGCGGTACGTGTGCGGGTACGAACTTTCGTGCCCGCACTCATCACTACCTATAAGGTCATGCTTCGTCGTCATGGACCCCATGGGCAAGCTTTTCTACGCATGTCCTCTTATGTGTATAGTGTGTACTTAGTGTATACTCCACTGAATATGCGTATTCCCGCATAAAAGACGTACCTGACCAGGGTGTTGGACCACATACAATGTGTAACAGCTAGGTAGGAAAAGGGAGGGTCGTAGTAGATGTTGGGCAGCAAACGTCCTCCACAGGGTCCTGTTTTATCTTCGTACCAGTCTGAAACAAGTCAGCACACTTAAACAATGAAGGACACAATGAAGATATCATGATACTCTATCGACCACAATCGAAGAATCACATATTTCTGTACTAGAACGGCCCGGCAGAGACAGCCGTTGCAGTTCCGCCAGCAATTCACTTCGCTAGACACACCTTGCCTGACCCAGACAGACTCTGCAAGCTCTACAGTCTAAATCCTGTGACGGACATGTGCCAGTTAAAAAAGCTCCCTCAGAAAGTGCAGCGGGTACACAGCCGTAACCGTCTGGAAACAGCGGTAACGGTAATCAAATAGCAAGCCCAGCGAACCTCATCGCCAAATTTCAGCAGGTACAAAGCCGTCACCTGAACCTCGTACTGGTGTGCTTGTTGAATAATGCGTGTGCCGGCTGAATATGCGTGACTTCGATGGAGCGTACTACGTTGCCCCACGCTCCTCCGGTGAGGAGTGACATGGCACAACGTATTCTCCCGCAGTACGTTCCTTCCCGCAGTACGTTCCTTCCCGCCCGCTGTCTGCGTTGCAACCTCGCTTTTGAGAAGGATGACACCTTGCTTTTTAAGTACAGGTCTAATGTTTTTTCAGGGTAAGTCAACCTAGCTGTGATGCATCGTACGACACCTGCGTTTCACTCGTGTTTGACAATCGAAGTACATTCTGTTGCAGACGGTGGACGCATTGCAAATGGCGGCAGGAGAGGATCGACTGCATCGGTGAAGCGACGATGTACATTACAAGCGAGGTTAATAGTCGAAAGATGAAAGTCACTGAAAAGGTTAGCCAGCTGTAGGGATCGAACCCACATCTTCTGGATTACCGGTCCAGGGCTCTACCAATTGAGCTAAGCTAACACGCCTCTCCAGCGACTTTCGGGGTGCGTCATCTGAAGGGACGACAAACCAGCCACTCTCTCACTCATCCTCCTTTCACTATTACATTTTTGCTCACTGATACACATTCATACGACGGAAATCGACGCAAGCGGCACCTGTTGAACAAGAGATAAACTGATGTTCTGAGACTGGAACAACATAGAAGGGACAGATACAAAGCCTCAAATTGCCTAAGAAATCAACGACGAAAGATGAAAGTCACTGAAAAGGTTAACCAGCTGTAGGGATCGAACCCACATCTTCTGGATTACCGGTCCAGGGCTCTACCAATAGGGGCGCGCGCCTGGAGTTTAGCGGAACGACGCCAGCGCCAATTTCTCCCCTGTCGACGGAAGGCGAAACTACCGTCCCGTGTATGCCGGAGTGTGCTGCTGGACGATTCCACGCGAATGATCCAGCTGACCTGGTCGGCCCCCACAAAACGATCCGAATTTTTACGAAAAAATTTTTTTAGTCGCTAATAGTGCAAAACGACACACCACGAAACATTTCTTCCCAAATCTCAATGTGGCGGGCTAGACACGAGTAAAGTTCGCAGCGCTGGCGAAAACCGTGCCTGGCGTGAACGGCAGGTGCGGCTCATAGAAAGCACCTAGAACTGTGTGGTTTTCTTTTGCGGATAGAGGAAACTATGCTCTACACAGCATCCAAATCCCGGTTGTCGTGCTGTAATCGGTGCAGGGATACAAAGGCCGGAAGTTTCGCAATTTTCCTCCTACTTCGCGATTTTTTTGTGGACAATCAAACCATTAAACTTTAATGAATATTTTTTTCCTGCCAAGGCCCCAAGGAATACTTCAACAGGAAAAATCGCCAGACACGTAACTTTCACAGTCATTGTAGGAAAAAAAGAGGAAGTATGCGATTTTTCCAAATTCGCTACAATCGAGCGTAAAACACGCAATGAAGAGGTTGGAAGATACGGCTGAAACAACGCAGTTTTATAGAACGAGCCTTGCTCTACAACATACTAAAAATCTCGAGGGTGTTTTTTCGTATACAGGAGAAAATATTTTTTGTAGTATAGGGTATTACGACCACAAAAAGAAAAGAAAAAGGCCAACAAAAAAAGCTGTCACCAAACTTCATCCACACGGGCGACTTCCTGTCTTTCGTTCTGACAGTGAAAACCCCGGAGCGGCATAGCTTTTGTAGCGAGGACAAGTCCTGAGCGTCCTATCATCAACTCGTGCACTCCAGTCCAAAAAATGTGTCCCAGTGCAGTGAATATGTCTCTAAACCCTATGGAACGTAATTTCAGTGGGGCTTTGAAACAACAGTGTTGGCACGAGACTGTCCTTTTAACCACTGAAGTCAGTAACGCACCTTTGGCTTCCATTTGAGCATCATTTATTCAATTGTTAGAACATTGCTACAGAATAAAGCAAATGTTGATATTCAAATAATATAAGCCACAAGTTTATTCGGTCTCACTGAGCTCATTGAGGAGATATGTAAAGTAAAAATAGTCTAGCTTTGGGATTAATTCTGAAAGAAACGAGTCATCCCGAGTGACTACCACAGTCTGTGTCTCCTTCGGACTGTACACAAACAAAACACCCCTGGACAGGTTGAGAACATATAACTGGACTTGGATTTGAGTAGTATGTTGATTCCTTAGTGATACCTGTCCAGTACACAGCTCTAGATATTCTACCAAACAACGCGCACCATCTTCAAAAATAACGCTCCTGTGAAGTATGCTTCTACGTTCCCCACCCTTGCCGAATCCACAAAATAGACGCAACATTGCCATAGCAAGGAAAGCACGGCGGCACAACGCAGAAGTAGCCGATCACTTGCTTTCGCTGGAAACAGCTGCGCCTATGGCCTGGCTGGCGCGAGACGGTAATTAACTCCGCCACCGCGAGTGGCGCTGTAACGCAGTGAACTTGCACGCCACCTGGCCGAGGCGTTTCACCCTATTGAGCTAAGCTACACGCCTCTCCAGCGACTTTCGGGGTGCTTCATCTGAAGGGACGACAAACCAGCCACTCTCTCTCACTCATCCTCCTTTCACTCTTACTTTTTTGCTCACTGATACACAAATCATACGACGGAAATCGACGCCAGCGGCACCTGTTGAACAAGAGATAAACTGATGTCTGAGGCTGGAACAACATAGAAGGGACAGATACAAACAAAGCCTCAAATTGCCTAAGAAATCAACGGCGAAAGATGAAAGTCACTGAAAAAGTTAGCCAGCTGTAGGGATCGAACCCACATCTTCGGGATTACCGGTCCAGGGCTCTACCAATTGAGCTAAGCTAACACGCCTCTCCAGCGACTTTCGGGTGCGTCATCTGAAGAGACGACAAACCAGCCACTCTCTCGCACTCATCCTCCTTTCACTCTTACATTTTTGCTCACCGTACACACATTCATACGACGGAAATCGATGCAAGGGGCACCTGTTGAACAACAGATAAACTGATGTTCTGAGGCTGGAACAACACAGAAAGGACATATACAAACAAAGCCTCAAATTGCCTAAGAAATCAACGACGAAAGATGAAAGTCACTGAAAAGGTTAGCCAGCTGTAGGGATCGAACCCACATCTTCTGGATTACCGGTCCAGGGCTCTACCAATGAGCAAAGCTAACCTTCTTTCCTTTCGTTATAGGTGACCGTGGGACTGTATCGATTACGAGGAGGTGAGTTACAAAATGGAATACTATTCCAGCATTAACGTTGGAACAATACCAGCGTAATATTCACTTCGGTGTCTTTACAGGTTGTTTCCTGTCTCAACGGTCACACATACGCGTTCAAGATTGCAACTGCTTCTCACATGGAATTGGTGTCTGTTGCCACTTGTTGGACAATTGTTCCTCGGTCATTTCGTTTGAGGAACTGTCGTGTTCCGTGTTCGAAGTTTCGAGGATTGTGTGTTCGGCATTTGGAGGACTGCCTGGTGCATCGGATCATCGGATGGGTTGTGTGCCCGTGCAACGTGTGCTCCATATGTGTGTGTTGGGATTAGTGAACCGTGTATGCTTTCCATTCGGCAAAGGATTATGTACTGGATGCAATTTAAAGGTATGTGCAAGCCAATAAAATTTGGTGTTTCATGTTCGATGTGCTTGGAGCATTTTCTGCTTTTTCTTTTTTTGCGAAGCGTGGAGGTCATTTTTCTGTTAGGGAACTCGAGAGGCGCAATGTGTTTCGCGTATTAGGGGGTACAAGTAACCCTTCGATACGTCCGGTACACTGTGGCTCCTGGCGTCAGCAGGGATGTCGTACCGGTTGCTTCAGGGAGCACATGGCACCCGCAGCTCTCGCAGGCACCGCGTGCCCCTTGAAGACATCTGGCACCTTTTTTTAATAAAAATGTGCCAGTTGATCACACGGCAGCTATCCGTCACTGGGTTTAGAGTGTAGGCAACATTTTTGCATTTCAAATTGAAATTAGGAACTGAACGAACTTGAAGATGGCCACTAGCACCTTTGTAGTGCTACTGAACACTATCGAGACCAGGCCAGGTCAGAGCGAGAGCTCGGGCTGAGCGAGACAAGGCTATTTATTATTCGCGCCTTGATGTGATGGCGCTGGATATGCCGCCACACCTTCAAGTAACGGAGTAGTGCGAGAGGTCAGTGAAATAGTTGCTATCTGTATTCATACTTTCATTTTATTCTATTTCTATTAGGATGGAATTATCCGAAACAGGAAGGTTGAGAGGTGATCCCAAACATTTCTCTCTCCCAAGGCCACCGCGTACAAGCAGTATACCCAAGCAGCTCCTGCCTGCTCAGTGACATATATAAATGCTTTCAAACATGAGGTAACCCGCACGCTTCTCCCCACCACTACGTGGACTTTTGCCTCTACTCCAGACTACTACTCCAGACTACGTGGTCTTTTGCAGTCCGGGATGAGTTTCTACGCTATGGAGGGACGTGACGTTTAAAATTTCCAGCCCATAAACAGACTTCATTATCAGCTGTGAGGCGGATTGGTCGTTTGCTTCTGTAGAAGTACATTTCGCCCTCCGTCGTTCTCAAATTCAGCGTCATGACTTCTCTCACATCTCCGGCTCGACTAAACAATACTAAGCGCCCAATGCGAGGCGAACGTCAATAGTTGGGCTGGCGCGATTCCCACCCGGTACCTCTCAGATACAACGTCACATGGGCTACACTAACCACTGAGCCACACGAGATGGTGACGCGATGCCGCGTGGTTCAATCCAAAGTACGTCAGCCCAGTAGTCCGAACCATTCGAAGGTGACCAAGACGACGACCCATCGCTTACCTGAGATTCGGGAACTGTAGCGCCGTATATTCATTCGCGCTTGCGGTGTTCTGCGTGCTAGAAAACGTGGTGCAAGTGTGATAGCTAAATTGAATGCATTTCTTTTCCAGTTTGATGTTTGAACCGTTTAGGGCTTGAATGTAATATCATTAACATTCATCTAGTCAATTTCCGTAAGTGAAGTAAAATCATTCGTGGAACCCTTGATTATAATGGCAGTTCGGTTTCCGAAAGAACAGATCGACTGAGCTGGCTGTTTTAGTACAGAAAGGAACCGTACTAATAAAACACTGAAAAGAAACTCATTACTCTGGGAATTTTTATTGATTTCAGCAAAGCATTTGATTCGTTTTCACACAGGATACTATTACTAAAACTGTCGCGTTGTGGAATCCCGGGCCCGACACTTTCGCTGTCCTCGTCATATTTAGATAATAGGCATCAGAAGGTTGTCATTAATGGCTACTCTTCTGCGCTGCAGCGCAAGGTAGCTTATTTGGTCCTTTGCTCTTTAGTGTTTATCATACCATATAGTTTATCATACATGCCGACGATGCGAGCATCTTTTTTCACGGTTCAGACCCTGACGGGATAGTCACACATGCAAATGAGGTACTGGAACGGGTAAAGTATTTGGCTGATCCTAACTGTTTGAACACTAACGCCAGTAGAACTAAGGCGGTTTTCTTCAACGCAAAAACAAGTTCAGCCCTCAGTAAATCTTAAAATAGATAACACAGTTGCCGACATAGTAGGAAATGCAAAACTCTCGGTGTAACTTTTTCTTCTACACTACTACTTTCTTGGTCATTGATGACGTGCATTCCAAGGCATCGCGATTCTTTGGTTTTCTGTATAGATATCGTAAGCATCTAACCAAACGAGTTATGCTACTTTAAAACTCATTATTGTACACACATTTTAACTACTGCTTCTTGGTATGGGAACAACGAAAATGTCCAACCTACATAGGTTGCTTGTGTTGCAAAATAAATTCCCCCGAACTTTGGATCGTCCACCATATAACCACACCACAACTGGTTTGTTTGAACGGTACTCGCTGATTATTGTTAATAACCCGTATCGATATAAACTTTTGTGTTATTACCGTACTGCTCATAAAACGTCCTTAGATAATATCTTATCACTAATTGACCTCAAAGAGCATAGTTATTCTTATAATAATCGCGCCAAGAGGTTTCGGCATATCCCCCGATGAGAATCAGATATGGTGAACAGAGTGTTCATATATATTGCCTTGCATCTTGAACGAGCCCCTATTGATTCATTTTGACAGTGTCAAAGAAAGATATTCATATTGCATGCATTTATAGTTTACCTTCCACGGATGCTTTTCGTCTCGCTTAACCAATGTCATTTTGTACGGGAGCTGTGAACCCGTCAAGTCGTTACTGCGACTTTTTTTTTCAAGGGCTCCAACCACGACTTAAAGTGGGAATAAAATTCATTCATTCATAATTGGTGAGGAAAGCCCCAAGTCAAAATGACGTCAAGTGAGATCACAGGGTGGAGCTAAAAAGCGACAGAGTGCATTGAATATGTCATCCACATCCAAGCGCCTATCGGATTTCAGCGATAATAAGTACAGCGAGCTTTCACTGCATAAGTTGCGCTGATATAATGCAGAGAAATGCACACCTTGTTTTACTGCCCCTTTAGAGCAGCATGGAAAGCGGGGGAAAAAAGTTCACTGCTTGACCGCGTTGAAATACCCAAAGACATTGCGTCCTATGCGAACGTTTGATTCCCCCGCTCGCGCGAACCTCTCCGCTTAGTTTGCGCCACAGAGGCGCGAGACGTGACTGCAGTTCCTTTTCCTACGTTCGGCCTTCGACCAGTAAAGGCGTTCTCTCCCCCTTACAGGCTCGTCCCTTCAATCGACTATATCATGTTCCCAAAAGCAAGACGCATAAAAGCTTCTAAATGCCTTATCATCAACCAGAGGCACCTAAACAGATCACCTTTCGCTCATCATCCGTCCAGTAACACGCTCTGAACACAATAGAAGCGGCCGCAATGTCATTTCATGGCGTTCTGCGGCCGCTATACGCCGGTGACGCCGCGTGAACTGGAGTCCGCGGCGATATGGGCTGGTTTGTATAGCAGAATGTATTCAAAAAGGCTTCGCGTGTGTGTGTGTGTGTGTAAGGCCAGTCCAAGGCGCGTTGATGGGAGCGCACTGCTCTGTTGGGTACCCAAACTTGCAGCCAGCGATGGTGAATGATTATTTGATTTGATTTGATTTAGAGTCATTATTGGCTCACCTATTTAGTGAAAGCCTATGAACACATGTTAAGTGGTTTAGTTTAAAAATGATGAGAGCTACAGTGTGTAGCGAATGATGTTCACATTTACACGTTCTACTCTATAGTATTCTTGCAAAATATATGAGTGCAAGAAAATGAAAGGAAAACGAAGTGAATTCACTCCTGTATAATGATCGCTGCGCAGAAGCAAAACCGTTTTCTTCGTGGATGTATAGCGAACATGCATTCCTTTCTTTGTTTTGGTTCGCGCCGGCCGAGTGACGATATCCTATTACACCTGGAACGAAGACCTATTGTTTTGCGTTCGCATATATATATGTGCCTTCTTTGACGATGGTAGGATGATTATTGATAGGATTGATGACAGGATCATTATTAGGACCTGAGGAATAATATGGATTTATGTGGTTGTGAAAATAGACCTGTGTTTATTGAGTGTGAAAATGTGAGTGTGTGTCTGTGTGTCTGTGTGCTGGGACCCCACTTGATAAGTAAGTGCTATCTGTTTGCCTTTTCGTGCGACACGAGTGATACATTTATGTACTATCGCGTGAAATAGTTGTTTAAAAAATAAGGGCAGTCGCGTTTGCATTGCTATATCTAGGATATCTAGGATATCTAGGATAGGACGAGCGTTTTTAATGGAATTGCCTCGCGAACCTGGTGAAGTCTGTTTGGGCAGGGTATTTTATGAATGCCCGACGCCGGTCCTGTTGTTGGAGTTTTGTTAGTATGTATCTGTCTGTGACTGACTTTATGGTATTAAGCTGTCGGAGTAGAAGTGACTTTCCCTGCTCGCTTAAGATAAATCGTGTGTCCCTTTTTCTGTGCTTTCTTCACGCAGGGACAATGCAAATGAGTATTTAGCATTATGCAATAATTATCTGATAGCAGAAATGAATGTCTTTGTCACAGTTTATTAGCCTGTGCCTCGTTATTTTATTTTGTTCTCTTTTCTCTAGCTATGCGAGCAGAAGTGCGTGTAATTTTTTGCTGCTCTTTTCTTATTTTCTCTACGTTTACGCAGAAGAAAGCCTCTGGTAAAAGCTGAATATTGTTCTATCAGTGGAAGTGGGGTTGTTTGTTTGATTTTGTTGGGTGTTCGATATCTTGATGAAGTAAGCAGTGCTTAATTTTGCAGTCATGGTTTTTTGAGCAGAAATGCTGGTATCTGAGCACGGAGTAAAAAGTCCTATGTTTCTCTGCTCCCTAAGAAAATTTGTGCGTCATTTTCCAAGCAGACCGCGTTTAGTTTACGCGGAAATAGAAAAATGAAGTTCCGTATGCTCTATGATTTTCGGTCGCAGGCTTAAGCCCTTTTCCCCGATGAGCAGTATTTTGTATGCGATGTCGCATGTCTGAACTTGTTCAGTAGTGTTGCAATATTTACCCTTCACTAATATCTTTTTGCTGTCATGTTGTGCTAGCCGCGTAGCAATAAGCGGGGATTCTCCGAATATTCCTGAGCGGTTCGACCTAAGCTTTTTCCCTGCTCACTTAAGGAAATTTGTGTATCCCTGTCCTGTGCTGTCTTTACACAAGGGTAATGCGACTGGGTATGTGGCATTATGCAGGAATTATCTGGTGGCAGAAATGGGTGTCTCTCAGTTTAATAGCGTGCGCTACGGTTTCTTGCAGTTACAGCTATTGGGACACAAATGCGTGTAAATGTTCGCATTTTTTTTTTCTTCTTTCACTGCTTTTACTCAGAATGTAGGTGAGGGGAAAAAGTAAGCATCTAGGTAGAGCAGGAGAAAGCCGCTCGGCAGAGGAAATTTGTTTTTTGTTATATGTTTTTGAGTGTCAGTACTCACTTTGCTTGGTATGTTGATGGAGTAAGCTGTATGCAGTTATAAGTATTTGCGCAGAAATGCTGGTATGTGAGCGTGGAGGAGAAGTTCCAATAAAGCACCACTCCTTGTGCATTCCTGAGCTGCTGTGTGTGCGGGCGTGCTTTTTTTCCTGGTTTACGACGTCATCATGGCATGTTGGGGCTTCTTTAGCAGTGTTGCAATTTTACCCGCCGCTATGATCTTGTTATATTGTGTTAGCCGCTTAGCGATGTCCGGTGACTCTGCTATTATTCCTGGGCACTCCGTCTTAAGCCTTTTCCCTTCCCGCTTAAAGGAATTTGTGTGCCCTCGTCCTGTGCTTTCTTTACGAAGGGACAATGAGGCTGTGTATGTAGCATTATGCAAGAATTATCTGATACCAGACATGAGTGTCTTTTTTTTTAGTTTATTAGCATATGCTTCAGTTTTTGAAGCCAAGCACAAGTGTGCGCAATTTTTGCTGCTCTTTCCTCAAATCACTGCTTTTGCGCAGAAGAAAGTCGCATGCTAAAGCTGAGTAGTGCGTTTCTCTGCTTGTTTGTTAGATGTTGTTAGGAGCTCGGTATGTTGAAGTAGTAAGCTGTTATAGGTATTCGTGGAGAAACGCTTGCATCTGAGCGCAGGATAGGAATTCCTGAAGCACGGCACCCTCAGTGTAAATTAATTATTTTGGATGTGAGTCTGTTTCACTGCATGACAAGGCTGAAATGGGAAGAGAGAAAAAATTGGAGTGCCTTCATTAATAGCGATGCACCTAATAGGCCCAATTATAGTTTCCATAGAAAGTAGAATTTTAATAGGCTCCTAAAATTATAGTTTTGTTGTAGTTTTTCTAAACTGCAATGAAATGATCATTAATATGGTGGGAATGCAATCATGTTCCCGTAAAGGCGTTGTGTCTAGTCCTCCGTCGAGCGCGAATAGGACTTTGCCCCCGGCTTTCGCGCCTTTTTGCTCGCAGGTGTAGCCTCAGACAACGAATGTGTGACCATAGAAAGGGTCATGTATTACACAAACCTGGTTATGATATTGAGTGGTCTCACTTATTATTTTAAAAGGGCAGTGGTAGTTTACTGGTGTTGTGATTCTAATGACCATGATGAGCCTTGGGGGTGAAAATCGCTAATATGCATGGTGTTTTTTTTTGTGTTGAATTTTGTTGTGAAAATGAACGTTATTAACAGTCGGACAAAGGAAATAACCTTGCGATTCAATAAAGAATAGGAGTGTTTGTCTTTGCCACTGTCTTCTTCAGGCAGGATGTTATGATGTCATGCAGTCTGTAGCAATGCATTGACCGTTACTGGAAAAAAGTTGTAGCAATCGAAAAATGGTGTGTGTTGTCCTGGACGGATTTATGATCAGCACTGTTTTTGAATAAGAGGAGTCCGTGTGCTTAGAAATACTTTGATGCTGGTTTTCTTCTTTGTTCAAGTGTTTCTCTTTGCTTCCCCCCCCCCCTTGTTGTTTGACAAACATGCGCTGACATGCCCTGACCTGTTCTGTCATGTTTTCCTTCTACATGTAGTTTTTTTTCAGAACGAACATTCTTGACCATGTCGATAGTGCTGTCTTGAATGGGAGTAGTGCTATCCTAAATAATTTTGCGATTCATTTAGTTCAGAGAGTAACCAGACGGGGGACAGGTGCATGGCTTTATCCAGTCGAGGAACAAAGCGACATTATTCAGTTAGCTGCCTGGCTCTCGGAAAGGATGGACATGTCTCGATTAGCTCATTGTATGTAGCCATTGTAGGTGTTAGGATATTTTGTTCTTTTGCAAGTCTAATTTAGTAAGACTTTGGTAATGAAATGCTTAATTCCTACAATCACCTCTCATGTATGGTGTTTTTCTGCGATAGATCCCAATGCAATCATTATACAGTCGACCCCCGTTTATCCGGACTTCATTATCCGGATCCCGCGGTATCCGGACAAAAGGCACGGGAACGGATTTTCCTCCATGTATTTTGTTCTCGTTTATCCGGACTTCAGCTTCCGGACTCGGACAAGAATTCCAGGGAACGAAAGTCGAAAATTCTTGTAATCCAGCTTCAGTTATCCGGACTACGGTGAGTAAGAGACGACGCTGACCCCGCTTCGTCACCCTTTTCGCTGTGTTGGGGTTATTCCTATAGTGACTGTAGTTATTCCCGTCACACGTCAGGGACCTACATTCCTCATTACGGAGACAACTGTGCACGATGACCCCCTTTTCTATTTGTGTGCATTGGGTCACGTTGACGAGTCCAGTCATTTGGAAATATCTCGAGCAACTGTCCGGTTCTAGAGGGGAAAACTCCAACCCGAGGGCCTGCTGCTTACGGCCCGTTGGCGGATGAAGACATTCCCCTAGCTGAGCTGCGATCCCTGATGCAGCGGCTCACTGCGACTGCCGTACATGATGGTGCGATTTCTGACTACGTTGACGTTGATAAGGATGATGACGCGTGTGCAGCTATGACTGATGGCGGTGTGATTGCTGCTGTTGCCTCCGATGATGTGCAGCAAGACGGTGCCGATGACACCAACAGTGAGAAACAAGGCTCCGACATTGACACTTTGCGTCCGCACTGACATTCTTCGAGCAGCGCAACAGCGTGGCTCAACTCCATGCAATTAGCAAAATGTTTGCAGGAATCGAGTGCCTACGCTACTATGTAACAGCTGTCATTGACGAGATTTCTGTGTTTTAATTAAACCTTGCTCTGTAGGACGTTTCTATTCGGTCGTTTCATTTATCCGGATGCCCCGGTATCCGACGATTTCGCCGGGAACGGCACCGTCCGATAAACGGGGGTTGACTGTAGTAGAATAAAGGAAATTGGGGATAGTGATTCAATAAATAACAGGTCCCACTGTCTAGAGCGTACGCGTCCTCGAGCCACGCAGCTGCATGATGACGTATACCGCAGCACTATTGCTTCACGTGGACCCCGTTCAGAGGAGCATTAGTGAAAAAAAAAACAGTGTAGGCCTGAGACAATAGGATGACGTCACGACCAATGAGCATAGCCTGCAGGGGGGTGCAGGGATTCACTCTTCGACACTGACGGGTGTGGACGCATTAATTATGTTCCTAGCAATTCGTTGGCCGTTAGTGGAAGGGGCGTAGCTTCGGTGGGGTTCTGTCTGCTTCAGATGGGGGTGCCGATGTGTTGTTCATCACTGCTGAATCGTGCATTTTGTGTCGAGCGGATTTACAATGAGGGAATGTAGTGTACGTGTCCGATGGTGGTGAGTGTTCACTCTGTTCAAGTGTTTTTCTGTGTTTGCTTTCCTCTGTTGCCCGGCAGTTGTGCGATTTGTCCTGACATGCCCCGACATGCATGCTTTCCTTTGTTGACGCTTTGTATTCTTTTCTTTTTGACAAGGAACATTCTAGTCTTGACGATGTCGATAGTGCTAGGCTGAATGGGAATAGTGCTATTCTTAATAATTTTGCGATTAAATTAGTTCAGAAATCAACCGCAAGAGGGACAGATGCATGACTTTATAGAGGAGAAAAAGCATTACGATTCAGTTCCGTGCTTGGCTGTCGGATGGAGTAGGCGCATAGTTATGCGCTCCTTGTTACCCGTACTCCTGTGTTGATTTGTTGAGTGTCTAGTCCTCTTCTTAGCCATTGATGGAGTTACGTTTTAGGATATTTTCTTCTTTTGCAAGTCTAATTTAGTTAGACTTTGGAATTCCTACAATCACCTCTTATGTATTGTGTTTTTCTGCAACAGTTCCCTATGCAATCGTTATAGTAGAATAAAGGACATAATCTTGGGCTAGTGATTCAATAAATAACAGGTCCCGTCTAGAACGTACGCGTCCTTGAGCCACGCAGCTGCGTGATGACGTAATACCGCGACACTATTGTTTCAGGTGGACCTTTGTCCAGAGTAGTATTACTGAAAAAAAAACAGTGTAGCCCTGAGACAATAGGATGACGTCACGACCAATGAGCAACGCAAGAAGAGGGCGCAGGAATGCTCTTCGCTCTTAGCCTCTCGTAGGTGGTCACCGCGGAGGGCGCTAAGGTCGCGCGGGTATGCGTAGCTGCCGCGGCGCGGCGTCCCAGTCAGTTTGCTCGCTGGCTCTCGCGGAGAGGAGACGTTCGCTCGGTTGCTCCGCAGTCGCCGCGCCCGCTCAGTTTCTGCCTGGCTCTCGGATGGATGGCTCTCTCATCATCGCCGCAGGGGAAAAAGGTCAGTGATTTACCGATGTTTGAGAGTTCTTTTAACGTGCTCGTGTTAAGGCTTTTCTCGCCTTACGCGCATGTTTAGACTTGTTTAGCTGTGTCCAGTACCTAGCCTGTTGACTCTCGTTTACAGTCGTGTGGCTAGTGGTTCCCGCCTTGTGTTAGCCGCGTAGTGTTGTGCGGTGACGCTGTGGTTAGGCCTTTTCCCTCGCATGCCTAGACTGAGCAGTGCTGCCATTTTTACGTGCCGCTAGTACTTTGTTGTTTTGTCTTTCTCGCATAGAGCGACGATGCTGGCACCATCTGGTGCGACGCCTTGCAACTAGGTGGCTACCTGCCTCTGCAACCGTCATGGCTCAGTCGCCCGCACTGGCGTGGTTTCTTCAAAATGGCGTTGTTGATTTTCAAATAAATTAGTTCTCACTGTCTGCTTCCTTTCTATCTAGTTTTTTTTCTACAATCCGACTTTTACATAGAAAATCCACGTCAAGTATTGCATTGAGTTAGATTTTGCACAATTTAAAAATATTCAAAATTTTAAATTTAAAATCATTTAAAGTAAAAAGTGCAAAACTTGCCGCGGATTTTCTGTGTAAAACTTGGGTTGTATAATTAATTGTTGTATAGTTAATTGGTTGCAATAATTATTAGTTCTCACTGCCTATAGCACCATGCGTCGGAGGTCGGGATGCCCAATATGTCGCCGTATTATAGGCCGCCAAGCCCTACATGTAACATAATTGGCCCAATGTTGTCCCTGCTAAGGTGTGGTTATTACTTGCTCTGCCTTGTATACTTACCCCAACTAGTCTGTTGAGAACCTTCCTTGCTGAGGAGCTTTCTGAAAACGACACACGTTAAGTTTCGATGGAGCCATTTTGATGACCATTAGCTGACTTTCGCACTGAAGATCGGAACGATAGCAGCACACCAGCAGAATATATAAACAGAACTATAGCTTTGGTGAAAACCTAGATAGTAAGCACGTTGAACAATGGGCAACTGTTTATGCTAAAAACACATTCTCTTGCATTCGGCGTGAAACGACTTGCATTGAATTTTCTTGTAAGGGGTCTGCGATCTAGGAGAGGCATCTTGCGTCGTGTGTTATTCCTCGAACTCACCTCGTAAATACGTAGACGATGTCGGACTCGTTGACCCCAGGGTATTCAACTATTCTTCCCTTAAGTCTCTCAGAGGTTCTTTCTAAGTCAATTGACTGAAACTGTCTCCCAGGAATTTCCACGAGGTGGTTTCTTTCCTGTTCCTCATTCAGCTGGAAATACACACGGTTAACAAAGTCATGCATGTGTCCCTATGTCATGAAATTCCGTTGCTTTCAATATTTATCATCATCAGTGCCGCCAGTGTGGTCGCTCCGTGACTTAGGCTCAGATTTTTTAATGGGACTGTCCTTCCGCTGCTTTCGTTTTTTTCCTGAGGAACCCACAAAGCTACTCTCGACAGAAGGTAGTCTTCTTTACCTAGTTGAACTCGGCTTCAGTTTTTCTGAACTGCTTCCAGCAGTGAGTCTGATTGCAAGAGTACAGAGCATAACTTTACTAACCGCGGCTTAAAGACAAACCATCGTCCTATATTTTGAACCTAAAAATGTTTAGAATTGCACTACATGGGTTTGAGAATGGACGATTGCAAGAAATCAGAGTGCTGAATGAAGCACGCGTTGCGCCATGGGAGCTTATTGAACTGAGAAAGACAGAATTGCCGATTGTGTTTCATTTTCGATGACTTTGACACGTGTTAACTTTCACGTAGTAAGGATACCCAAGCTATATCCACTCGGTGTATGCTGTCAAATGTAGCAACATGAACACTAATACGCCATAACAGATGAGGCAGTGGTCCTGCTTGAGCCAATAATGACCTACAAGGCCCTGCTGTAAAACAAGAAAACCGATAGCGTGTCGACGGAAGGCGAGACTTGAAACGAAATGTAGCTCATCAGCAACATTTGTAAATGCGGCCCTGTAGTGTCTGCGAAAGTAATACCAATGGGGAAGGACTGTCTGAAACTGGGTGGGTTCTCTGTCGGAGCGAAACACGGGTCGGAAACGAAAGTAGCCTTATTTTTGCCCATTAATGATGTACTGAATTTGAAACACAGAACACTGCGATATCAACGTCCCTTGCAAACATGTTCCAATAATTTGTTGCTGCTATGAAATTGCCTTGCCCTCAACCTGGTTTCGTGACAGGACCTTGGCTCAGTGGTTGCCCTCTGTATGAATAGGCCCACTAATGCTAATGCATGTCTGGAAGCCGAGTATAAAATCGTACCACATAGGTGTCGTATACTTTCATCTTCAGCTTGATGTTATTTTCTGCAAAGGCTGCATTGATCTGGAACATAGGAAGAGAGATAGACAGTGTCCGTTAATTCGTATATTATGCAGTGTTTTTGCCATACCCGTCGAATTTTGTCATACGCGTCGAAATTCGTAGATTCGAGCTTCGTAGATTACATAGCGGTAAAAATTACAGAAAAGAATTACCTTCGTCCAAGAATAAGTTCCAACAACATCGTATAGTGTGGCTAATGGCGAGTTCCACGCAGAGCGAAAATCATTTTTCCAACCATTGGGTGGGGTTTAAGCAGTGTTGTACAGCTTGGGGAAAAGAGTGCACGGGACAGCACCGTGCCGCATGTCTACATTGCAGTGACATCAAAACAGGAAACAAGGGCGGACACACTTACTGATACATGAATAGAATAGTCAGTCACCCGTTTTTGACTGGGAGGTGTTGGGGTCGAATCCTACCGCCGACTGTTCTGTCTGAGGTTTTCCCGGGGTTTTCCTGAGACTTTCCAGTTCCCCCTGAAGTCGGCCCAGCACGCATAGTAACTCCCCTGCCCCCAACTTCTTTATGCTATTCCCTGTTCACCGGTCCACATCTGTACGCCGCTCATAGCCACAGTTGCTTCGCGGCGCTAACACGGAACAACAAAAAAGTTTCATATTCGACCTCTTCCTGGTATAATGCAGACGACCTCTGCGATGAAGACATGCGCCAGTGCCGTGCATGTCAACTATTGTCTCAAGCTGTACATGGTGATTCCGGACATGGACATATACAGTGGTGGCTCTGTGTTCAGTTTGTGAGTAGAGATCTCGCAACGTTGCAACATTTTCCGCTGCAAATATGGGTAGCTGTGGGCTCTCTCAGCGACTTTCTGCAAAGCACATAACTGAAAAACAGCAATGAAGCTTCCTTTTGAAGCTTGAACTTTCGCGTGTTGACCACGAGAAAGCTTTTAATGACGTTTTGGAATGCCCGTTGTCATTTTTGAATTGTTCTCTACTAGTTGACCTGATTTTTCCGGGTGAACCGAGGTGTACCTCATCTACTTCATAATATGG
Source organism: Ornithodoros turicata (assembly GCF_037126465.1). Lineage (NCBI taxonomy): Eukaryota > Metazoa > Arthropoda > Arachnida > Ixodida > Argasidae > Ornithodoros > Ornithodoros turicata. The sequence goes on from NW_026999429.1 coordinate 38,731, forward strand.
AAAATACAGGGCACCCAGGACTAACGCGATGGCAATCCTTGAACTTCAACAAAACAAAACAAATAAAATGCGAGGACACCTTGAAATTGCGTGTAATGCTTTGCCAATATGGGTCAAATGTAGGAGCTTACTAGAGAGGATAACGCGCTGCGGGTTTGGCATTAAAGAGGCCATGAAATGGTTAACGCGAAATCTAAGTACTCTGCAGGAAATCGTTCTCATGATCCATAACTATCGTACGACACGATCGACATTTACCCGTATTCAGTACAATGGAGGCGCAGTTACCAGGCAAAAAAAAAAATAGCGGTGCGTGACAGCCGGATAGATGCCTTCGAAACACCAGCTGAACAGCTGGCTAACCTTTTCACCCTTTCAACTTTCATCGTTGATTTCTTTGTTCATGTGGTCTCTGTAAATCTTTGTTCCTGCTCTTGTTAATATTAGAATGTTATTAAATTACTAAGGTTAAACATTTCCCTATGTATTCCGTCATCGCTCTTAGACTTGTTGCGGCGAATCACCTCATCCCATTGTCATTCATGTAGTTGTTCTTAGGCAACTAATAAATCAATGAATGCATTTCAAGGTTGCATAATACGGCAACTGTTCACCTTCAACCGGGAAACCAAGTAAGTGGTAATTTTTATCCTGTGGTTTATCCCAGATGCCCTAAATCACCATTTTCCGGTTGCTACAGCAGATGCTATGCCCGAGAACACGCACGATCCTCATGACGTCCTCACAGTGTCATCATGTATCGAGCTGTATCCCCAGAACGTCCTAGGGATAACGCTCGTGGACTGTTCTTGAAGAGTAATTCAGATTCGTCCTGTGCCCGCCCCTATAGGTGGATAGCGGGGCGAGTAATGATACTTCGTTTAATTTACATGCTCAGACTCCCTAACACATTTGTTCTGTTTTGCTTTTTCCGGCCGATCCTGAGACATGATAGACATTTCTCTTAAATAAAGAGTATTCCAACGTACAACTCAAAAAGGATGACTGAGGATACATGGAGCATTTCTCGTGGAAAGGACAGCAACGCGCGGTTATGTTGCACTGCAAGAAACATAGACATAGTGATCCAGAGCTAATGCTTCGATCAATTCCTCGCTTCGAGTATTTCTTTTTTCTTTTCGTAATCGAAAGAAACATGTACAGCTCACCCTTGGTTTTGTGTCGCAGGCGAGCAGGCACTCGAATTTACGGTTGGTCGAGTTCTAAGCAATTAATAGGATCTGTTTTGGCTTCGGAAGAGAATAACACTGAAAACACCACTTGGCGCTTGTTTCTGTGTGACTCCTTGCTGCCCGTCCTGTAAAACTTTGCAGCACTTTATGCACCTTATTCCTTTTTATTTTATTCGACAGAAGGACATGTCTCGTTCGGGTGACACTCATGAATTTTTGAATTGTGTGAGCGAGAGGTTACTACAATCTGTTAAGGGAAGGGAGGAGAGCGTAGCGTGAGCCTGGGAGAGGAGATGGTAGGGTTACCGTAGTGCATGCGTTATCCCATAAACCTAAGAAGATTAGTCAGGAGCAGGACGCGTCAGTGGTGCAGGCTTCATAGACGGTGTCGAGTTTTTAACGCCCGTGTTGCGGGAAGAAGCATGCAGGGGATTTTGTTTAGTGCAGAACAGTAGTAGTGTACTAGATACAACTGTCGTGTGGATGATGCCATATTGGCCCGCTGCGAGGTGGGTGAATGACAGATTAAGAGAGCATGCGCTTGGGGTTCGGTCGGCCCAGTCTGGCCATTGCATAGTTCACGGTGCCGCTGCACCTGTGAGCCGGATTGTTGTAAGACCTTCAGCGTTCTCAACGACTCTCTAGCGTTTGTTAGAAACGTATTACGTACACGATTCGTTAGAAGTAGAAATATTTCTCAGAGAACCGAGAGGATGGCGGGTGAAGATCAACGGCATGTGTTAATGAAGGAGTCTCTCTCCAGTGGGTACGACTGTAATATCAGCTTCCAGGGCTGTGTTACCTGTTACTTTCGACAATACCAAAGCCATGTAGGTACCGCAATACGTGTTTGAGCGCGCCCGCAGACCGTGTATCACCAGAAGCACAACCGGAACCATGTGGACTCGGATTGGATTAGATAAATAGCGTAGTATGGCTTGAACTGACTCGATAGTCGACAAAGCCACTGTTGTTAGGTGGACGCGTGAGCTAGGGTATCGCAAGTGCAAGCACGCACTTCTGTTTTAGTATTGTTGCTGTTCAATATGGGGGGATAATTGGTGCACAGCGGCGCAGGAAATTAAATATTTTGACTTTTTTTAACAGGATGTGGGAGGACATCGCCCGGGCGCAAAAATGCGCAATCGGCTCAGAAATCATACCCCTGCAAATATGTCTGCAAAAATGGTCAAGAGATGGTCAAGGACAGCTCTTCAGAAGAGAATATGTCGGCCGATATGTGATTCATTGAACTGTTAGAAATGAACAAAACACGGAAGAAAACTCCGCACCAGACAAGGTTGTTTTACGGTTTTGTTTTTCGCTTCCCTTATGGTACAGTTATTCCCCGAATGTTGAAGTAGAAAGAATAATCTAGTGCAGAGAGGGAAATCTGCGGAACATTCAATTAGGACAGAATAAAAAGACGAACGAAGTCGCGAAGCACCCGGGGCGAGGACCACAGAGAGACTGACACAACCTGCCTGACACAACCTGCCGTCGACACAATCGCCAATGCTATGCGGAATTTTTTTTCATTTCATTTCATTTATTTCACCTTAAATGCCCATGCGGGCTTTACATAAGGGAGTGGATAAATTGACAAAATATGAACATTTACAAACATGATGCAAACCTGAATTTACATGAAAAAAGAAAAATAATAATTCAAAATAAATGAGAGCCACAAAGAGTACACCGTACATAATAAGCCATTAATGCAAAAAAAATATGAATCCAAAAGTGAACATCATAGTAAAAACACATTAGCAAAGGAGATATGATGACAACTGTGAGCCAAATGAAGCACTGTCCTGATATGTTTAATAGTGATTCGGGTAGACCATTCCATTCGCTTATTGCGAGAGACAGAAATGAGTTAGAGTAAGCTAATGTTCTGCATTGAGGACGTCTTATTTTGTATGGATGATCAATGCGAGATGACACGTAGTCAGGCGGTGTTATGAGGATGTCCTTAAGGAATGGAAGGTGATGGTAAATTCTGTGCAGTAGTGTGAGACGTGCGAACTTGCGACGGATGTTAAGTAGAGATAACTGAAGACTAGATTTCATTTCTGTTATGCTGGAATGACGAGAATAATTAGAGCATATGAAGCGACAGGCATGGTTTTGAACACTCTCGAGCTCACGCGAAAGATAGTCTTGGTGAGGGTTCCAGATGGATGAGGGCATATTCTAACTTACTGCGGATGAGTGATTCGTAAGGCCACTTTCTTTACTGTGATGGGAGCATGTTTAAGATTGCGCCTGAGATCGCCGAGGGTTCTGTTAGCGTTGGCGGTGAGCTTGGTTATGTGTTCCTTCCAGGACATATCAGAGGTGAAGGTGATTCCAAGATAAGTTAAGGAGGTTACGGACTCAATGGGGAGGTCGTTAATGTAATAAGCAAAGCTAGGAACGTTTTCTCGTAAAATGAACGACCTTGCACTTCGAGCTGTTTAGTTTCATTTGCCATCCGGAACACCAGTTCTGAACGCGGCGAAGGTCGTCCTGAAGCAGTGATTGATCGGAGGAGTTAAGATATTTTTCTGTAAATGACACAGTCGTCGGCAAATAGACAGACCATCAGGTAGATCGTTAATGAAGATCAAAAAGAGGAGTGGGCCCAAGAAAGTTCCGTGGGACGCCTGAGATAACGCGTGACCCAGGGGAAGAGCAATTATTGACAGATGTGTATTCATGTCTGTCATGGAAATCGCGAATCCAAGCAACGACGGGCGGGTTTATACGTAGGCGGGCTAACGTGTAAAGTAATCGTTCATGAGGCACACGATCAAAGGCCTTGAAAAAGTCTATAAAAATGGCGTCAGTTAGGCAGTTATGATCCATGTTGGAAAGTAGATTATTAGAAAAGCTAGATAATTGTGTCTCACACGAGAAATTTTTGCGGAATCCGTGTTGGAATGGTGAGAGAAGGTTATTAGTTTCCAAGAATGATATTAGGTTTGAAAATAGGACGTGTTTCATTATTTTTGAACAGACATTAGTAAGGCGAATGGGACGATAGTTCGTCAGCTGGTTTACGTTCGCCAGATTTAAAGATCGGGGCGAGCTTGCCTACCTTGCAGTCGCTGGGCACGGCTTCAGTTAGTAATGATTGGGAGAAAATGAGGGACAGGAAGCTACTGCAGGGGTTTTTAATGCTGTTGAGTACTTTTGCGTTAATTTCGTCAATACCTGCGGCAGAGGGCTTTAATCTGTCAATGATATTCACTATTCCATCAGCATTAATCACGACGGGTGGCATCATTTCATGAGTAAGAGGAGGGAGAGACGGCACAGAAGACGCGTCCTCACGCGTAAATACAGAAGCAAAGAACTTATTAAATGCAAGAGTTTTTGTTTGTTTGTCGATGGTCTCATGGCAAACAGTACTCGTGTTAGTCTACATGACCGGAAACTTAGATGATGAAGGTAGACATCGGAGTTTCTGCATTTCTCGCTTCGTTTATGGTCAGAAAGCCGGTCATTAAGACAGCGGGAAGTCAGTTGCACATATATCGTCCTACAGGAGAAAGGGTGTAGAGTAGACGGCATTCTTGCAGTGCGGCATATACCGGTTGTTTCACGAAGGTCTCCAGGCTTGATAGTTCGTAAAGAGGTGGGGCCATCGAAGAAATTTCTTTTTCGTAAACATGCTTGGGACATGGGTCATCAACTGAGTCGTGAGCGGATCATATGGACACGCTCACTAAGTAGTCAATCATCCTAATTTTTAAAGTTTACTTTGCACGCATTCAAGACAACTGTTTCCCGTATCGGCACCTTCAGCGAAACATATTCAAAGAAACAAAAAACAAACGTGTCACGTTCATATACAATGCCAAGCATAGCAATGCGTATCTTGCTGCTGTTCCTAATCTTTCCGTCGCCCCGTGTTATGTACTAATCGGATGAACACGACATAGACAGCCGGATAGCTGATTGAAAGAGCACATTGGTGCACTACTCCGCGCAAGAAATATGTAAACCGAAACCGATTAATTGCTCGAAAAAGTCCTATGCGTCGACGAGTTTTTTTTTTTACGAATGTTTCTCGCTGAAGGTCCCCATACATAAAACAGATATACCGTAGGTGTGTGAAATAAAATTGAAAAATGGGATGTGTATTTTATTCGTGAGAGTATGCAAATGAGCCGCTCACAACTCAGTTCACGGCAGATGTCTTAACCAAAAAGAAAGGTCCGCTTTGGTGTTTACGAATTATTCAGCCGAGGTCCTTTCGTTAAACACCCGGTAGAGCAGACGCATCCGTGCTACACCTGACTTTAGGTACTCTGGTGTTTTTTTTTTGCATAGTGGAGGGCGCGTATTTGGCTGGGTAATCACCATCATCATCATGATCAAATCAAGTTGTTTTCCTGAAACGGTAGGACAAGCAGGACAATCACCCAGCAAGTAGAATGCATCCTGGTGGATGAATTCGGGACAAGTTCATTTTGTTGAGTTTGGGGTCCGGTGAACGTCAGGAAGTGGACTCAATCAAGTATTTCGTATCCATTTGCTTAAAAAAAAGTACAGAGTTCTATAGCTTTCACAGCAAGCTCTATCATGAAGACAACCTCTCCCACAATGTGAGAAACATACCTTCTCTCTACACATTCCCACCATACGCAGTACGTACATCTATTTCACACTTACCATGTTAAGCTGGCTTTGTGCATATATCAGGAATTGTTCCTTCGATATCGTACTGTAGCTGTGGTCACCGACGAAGAGGACTGTGATGGGACGCGTTTCAGCCAGTTTAGTCAGTTCTTCGTCGGTCAGGGGACGCCTTGTAGCTGTAATTGAATATGAAAGCATCAGTGGCACTCTGCTCATATTTACGTGTTACTCTAGCTCCTATTTGTTTGTCATGTTGAAGGGTTAAGTGCGCCTCGTGAAATGGATTCAATGGGAACTGTGTGGGGCCAACGTGCATAAACAGTTGTACAGCAGCACAACATTTGTAATCTCCCGCCATTGGTGCAGGATTCGTTCTTATGCAGATATTAGGATTTTTATGGACCGGAAGTGAATTATGAGTTAAAATAAAATTTGGTATGAGTTACATTTGATGCGTTAATTTGATGGAACGGACTACAGCTAATCGATATCGATTTCTATTGCCAAATAGTATTTTTCAGTTCATTCACTTTTTGCCATCGTCTTACCAAGTGATCGGTATGTTTTGCGTCTAAAGGCGCATAACGGGTGGAGTGGTGCTAGCCGGCGATACTGAATGGTGCGCGTTCCCAACCCGCGCACGTCAAAGAGAGAGACAGTATGGGTGTAGTGGCACGAAAGCGGTAAAGGGAAAAGAGCGCCATAACTATGGTGAGTGTGTGAGAGATGAGGATAAGAGAGAGAGGGGAGGATGACGATAACAAGTGAGTGCGGCAGTTAAAAGCTATCTACAATTATGAGCAATGAGATGATCCAGGATAACAGATTTACATGATGAGTTAGATGACAAAGACTAAAAGCGGGGCAATGCTGAACATCTACATCTGACACGAGTCAGTACGACTGAGATTTTCGAGTTTGGAACCGCACTGCGAATAACTTCATTTTAATGAATACTATCAGTCAAAGTTCCTTGCTTCAATCTGCTACTGCAGACGTTCGTGTGCTACTCAGTCTGTGCAAGCATCTGCTGGGACTTCGAGGCTCTTTGTGCAACGGACTTTTGGCCTTTAGCCGGAAGAGATGCCTTCACGTGTGCCTCCTTCATTTTTGGAAACACGCCAGTTGTCGATTGGACAATTCGTAGCGATTCTAGGGAGCACAGAGTGTCACGGTTCGAGTCTCGTTGATCCGTCCCGCAAGTGATGAGAGAAGTCCCATCGAATATTTCCAACAGACGTAACCGGGCATTAAAAAAACGTGTAAAACTTTGAAGACGAAACGCCAATGTCTTTGCATGCAGCGGTCCGGCGTAACATTAAGCGAATACAAAAATAAGACTCTTGCACGTTCCTTGCTTTTCACGGCTTTCATTACCACTTTACAGAATCAGCGACTCAAAGCTCGCTTTGCTCAACAAGTGTCGTTGGTATCAATAATGCCTTACGTATCGCCGAAGCCTTTCTCCAGCAGAACGAGAGCCTCGTCAACGCGAACAACACCCACATCAACACATTAAGTAAAGTGCCAAGTGCCGATATTCGGGAACACAAGAAATGTTCCATTGTCGAGTGTTCCTGTAGTTTTCACAAAGGAAAGCTGTACAGTTGGTTTCTAAATGGTACATAGCCAACGCGTTGTGCAGAAGGGAACTTCTCATGCGTTATATGGCCGTCGACAGGTAAGGACTAGAAGCAGACGAATCCACAATTTTACCAATCCGAATCCAAAGACGGGTTCTGCGACTCCACCACGCCTACGATTCTAGAATCTACTTCGTAAATGTAAACTATGACGTTGTTTCATCGACTGCAGGAGAAACTCCCGAGTATACATGTTTCAATAAAAGTAACAAACGATGAAAACCGAAATCATATTGCCTTTAAGCGTGTAATGGGAGAGTTCCTTCCTGAACTCCTTCAGTCCAGAACAATTCAACCACACACCACACAGATCTATTTGGTTTTCTGTGGACACCGGAGGCGCAACCTTAAAAATATACAAATAAATGTGCTTGGTGGATCGAAATGCTCCTATTTCGGCCGTTTTGGGCACTGGGAATCGAGGATTCGGAGATTCTATTGGTCCATCCGTTGCGAACACTGTGACGACTTTTCGAGATGAGGATCAAGTATTGGCATAAACGCCACCGCGACAGAGGTTCGACTAATGGTCGACACACTATTACTGTGTAATATAATGGAGGGATATATGACTTAAGCTGGGAAAGCTGAGCCTAGATCCCACTGCTCAATAACTCTCAACAAAGTCACTTCCTAATCATTGGATGCCGTTGAAATGTGAGGGTTTGGTGGAAGTAGCAGACTCTAGTTCATCAACTCTGCAACTTGAAACGCTCTTCAAACGGCTTCAAAGCGTCATTAGAGGTCGAACATGTAGAACAAGTCGCACAGGCAAAGAGGTTTCACCCATCACCGTAGATCGCCTTGACTTTTGCTAATATGCCAGCCCCTGAAACCGTGACCGAGCTCTGGCGTCCATTTGTTTTGTTGGTACTTCGGATAGTGAAGAGTACTGTGAAGACGTTTCCGGAATCTGTGCTCAGCTTTGATTGTGTTTTTGAGGAATTAAGATATTTCCTTTCACTTAAAATTCGCTAAAGTGCTTCAGGATAATAGGCGCTATGTCCCGCCTACTCGATCCTTCGACACACTTGGGACCCCAGCAAGACCGACTACTTGGCGGAGGATGCACTTTCGATAGGCATTGGAGCGGTGATCTACTACAAGATTAGTGCAAGAATCAGTCATTCGTCCACGTTTAGCAGACAACAGAGAGTTGTAGCAGGCCGCTGGTAACGTTGGTAACGTGGTGGTGGTGGTGGTGGGGGGTGGGGGGGTCGAGTAGCTTGCCGTTGTTGGCCGCACTCAAGTAACGTGGCTTGCGTCGACTCGTGTCAACCGGAACCAATCAGTGGATGAGATTCTGAGTCACGCACTAGTGCGATTGGTTCCGATAGGCACGATAACCTTATCAACGGCATGTGAGTGAGGTGTGTGAGTGAAATGAAGAGTGAAAGGAGGACGAGTGAGAGAGAGTTGCTGGCTTGCCCCTTCAGATGACGCACCCTGGAAGTCGCTGGGAAGGCGTGTTAGCTTAGCTCAATTTGTAAAGCCCTGGACCGGCAATCCAGGAGATGTGGGTTCGATCCCTACAGCTGGCTAACCTTTTCCGGACTTTCATCTTTCATCGTTGATTTCTTAGGCAATTTGAGGCTTTGTTTGTATCTGTCCCTTCCATGTTGTTCCAGCCTCAGAACATCAGTTTCTCTCTCTCGTTCAACAGGTGCCGCTTGCGTCGATTTCCGTCGTATGAATGTGTGTATGAGTGAGCAAAAAATGTAAGAGTGAAAGGAGTGAGAGTGAGTGGCTGGTTTGTCGTCCCTTCAGATGACGCACCCCGAAAGTCGCTGGGGAGCGTGTTAGCTTAGCTCAATTGGTAGGAGCCCTGGACCGGTAATCCAGAAGATGTTGGTTCGATCCATACAGGTGGCTAACCTTTTCAGTGACTTCCATCTTTCATCATTAATTAAGTATACCATTTTAGTTGGCCATCGAACACTGATACGACCGGCTAGGAGAGATATCCGAGAGGCTTCGTTTTCGTTTCTTCTTTCTCGCTCTCTCCTTTCTCTTCTTTTTTTTGGGGGAGGGGGAGGGGGGGGGGCTTATTAATACCTGAAGACAATTATGATACAGCTATAGGATGTCACGCTTCCTCGCGAACGCAGGAGCCTCTCTAGCGAGGGAAAACGCGATTGCAAAAGGGGGACACTTGGCCCATTCGTATTATAACACATTACTCTGCTCTCTTTTGGTCACAATAATCCTCGTTGCTTTGTCAATGTCATCTGCATTTTTTAGATAATGTAGATTTGTCGTTCACCTCGAAGCTACAACAACAACAACAAAAAAAAAACGTAAGAAATCACGACTTTCTGTTTGAGTCCGAGTTTGATTTGAGATTATCTGACGACTTTCCGTTGCTGTGACCTCTCAAAATGTATCTATCAAAGTCCATCATAATAAGCGCAATTTCAGACAACGAAAAAAAGAAAAATTTCGTGTCTGCGTTCCTGTCTTTTATTATCCATACTTAATACAGCTAACGCCGTAGTGGATCAAATCTCTTGCAGCCTAATGCCGCGTGTTTTTCGAGAGCCGTACTCCTGGCTTTTCGTTTCGTCTGTGGAGAGGGTGCTAGCAGGTGTGCTGTCTTATCAGCGTTCTTCTGAAGATTTACAATCTTGATCCAGCCGTACATGATCGCGCTTTCAGCGGTACTGCGGTTTCAGATCGCGCTTTCAGCAGTTTCTGTAGGTGTGAAGAACAGTATATTGAATGCTTCATAAGCTACTGCGTGCACCACGTAAAAGTCAGTTGTGTAGCATCGGTTGCTAGTACATATGACTCGAATAAATACGAATGAAGCACGATGAACATTTGATTTACACATCAGAGTCTTCATGTTGGGAAAAACTTCGCATGGCTGCATATGCGATCACAATGTCCTCCTTTAGCTTTGAAGCCAAAATAAACCGGGGCACTTCAAACCACCTTACTCAAACTGTGACGCAACATTTGCCTCAGCTTGTCGTCGTCTGGACCTTTGGACGTCGTTCCCGATTTCCGTTCTTAGCTCACCTCGCGTCATAGAGTCCACATCTAACATGCGTGACACGCGCTGTTCGAGTTCGTGTTCGACACTTAAACATGGCCTCTTTCCTCTTGTCTCTTGGATGCCACCTTCTTCCCAGTACGTGACGTCACGTTTCTGTTATCTCCTAGCCTGTAGCGCTGATGAATTTTCTTCTATCCTTTAACATATATTTTAGCCTATCCCATGTTGCGTCCCATTAGTTTGTTCGCCGACTATGTAGGTTCTCTAAGACACAGTTTTTCTTTTCTAGTCCTTGGCTAGAAAACCATCCTAGTCAGCGCTGCTGCATGTGGCTCATCGCGGCGTGATGCGAAAAAAACATGTATATACGGGGTCAAGCTCTCCTGTCCGTACCCCTTGCATTTGGTCCCAGATCTAGAAACTTAGTTAGGGCGTTTAACGTCTTCTGACGCAGATCTTTCCCTGCAGTATCTTGCTTAAATTCTTTTACCACACCTCTGAAAAGATCCCATAAGTGCAGGGGCGCCGCTAGGCAATTTTTCAGGGAGGGGCAAAAATCTCGGGCCCGATCGCCTCTGCACAGTCCCCCCGGGATGGGTGCCGTTCGACAGCTCTCTTGAGCAATTATTCCGAGTACCACCAGTGCCATCAGCAATTTATTCTAATAAATTTATTAATGATAACGCAACGCATGCCTTATTATGTGGCTGGAGCTTTCAGTGCTTGGACACCGCAGCACATTTGGGAGAGGTCGTGTGCTGCGAAAAAGAAAAGTATGAGAAATACGGCGGGAACTTTCAGAGATGTGCAGCCTTCGCCACGTAGGCAGGGCTCTGGCAAAGTCACAAAACGAAAAAAAGAAAAATCATGAGTCAGGGATGGGCAAGTGCCCCCCCCCCCCTCCCCTGACGGCGCCCATGCGTAACTGTGCTCGTTCATCTCTGGTGTCCGAGGAGAGGACTAGGGTCACAAGGCGTGGTAGATTCTCAAGAAGTAAATCGGCATTCTTTCCTGTTAATGATGTGAATTAAGGAACTTCCGTTTTGCTGTCCGTGATCAGTCTGACATTCGCACCAGATCCATTTATAATGTCCACCAGCTTTCTCACGAACGTGTCTTTTCCTTTCGGGTGGCGCACTTATTAGCAGTGTATACGTCCTGCATTTCCAAGCGCAGGTTTTCAAGAAGCCGCTCGACTATTCGCACCTTCATGTGCAAAACATCAGGGACAATGAAGCGGGGTTCTATGAAGAACAATGGGGGATGCCGCACTGAGTTTTTCATGTTACCATACATAACCTCAATCTGCGTCTGCTTTCCACTCGCCGAATAATAACTTGTGAGTGTTTGTTTCACAAAATTGATTAGCATAATAATTCCTAAGAGGATCGTTAATCCTAAGAGCTTATATGCATTCCATTACCTATGCCAAACGATTTAAGAAATGTTTATGCGACCGCTGGGGGGGGGGGAGTGGGGTGACGTAGGAATTCGAGCGATCTGCCTGCCTACACTGGCGGCACTTTGCTCGGTGAAGGGACGAAGAGGGGGAGATGAAGTGGAAAGCTCACGCGTCTGGCTGACATGACCGTTGCGCTTCATAGTCATTTTTCAATTTCCACGTCGTACGTGTTGTCATTGTTTGCTCTAGTTGACCAAACTGTTTCATGTACTTGTTTATTTACCTCCACGTATCTGCGCAATTTTTTGATGTGGTTGTAAATGTTGCATGCTGCTTTGTTAACATTGTTCTACCAAGTGTTAACCTCCCGTTTGTATTGCCTCATCGCCGCGAGGGTAAATAAATAAATTAGTCTGTAGGTCTTACAGCACAACAACCGTCCACCTTCCGCGTACAAATTCTTTGAGAGCGATAAATCAGCTTCTTTTGCGGGACTCGCCGATGCCACGCAACTACTGAAGTTTCTCTCTCTCTCTGTTTCCTTATTTATTTTTTTCTTACAGTGGCCGCTCACCGGCCACTGCTGCACGGCTCATGATGTACTGCTTGCGACATACTTGTTTGATATCTCCAGCCCCCGTAAAAGCGGGTTACCGAACCAAGTTGCTGTGCTACCGTCGCCTTCGCCTCACTTCCGTTCCCCTCGTGGCGGCGGAGCTGCGCAGCGCCACCAGACGGGAGAGATGACGATCCGATAACCACGCGTCGTCTGCTAGCTCCAAATGCGTCGACGGGGCAGCGCTTTCCTCGGAATGCGGAGTGGAATGGGAATTGTTTCCTTGTTTCCTTTTGTTCCTGTTTACTGTTTTTGAAACGTAAGTACACCGAAATTAGGCCACATTTGAGCAGTCCCTGCGGTCGTCAGGACTTTTTGTAAAAGGTGTCACAGTAATGCAAGGGACCACGGCTGCACCGTGAAACTGGCACAAGCGGTGGACTACCTCATTTTATTTACTGGTGTTATGTGAAGCGAGCAAGCCTTGCTTGCTGGCTAGGATAAAAAAAGAAATAAAAAAATTATACAAAATGAGGAAAAGAAACGCTGTGGAACACGGGACCTCAGTAACGCGGTGGTGCCCCTCCACTCTCAATCACTGCGCACATTCGCCTGGGCAGGGAAGCGTAGAGGGGGGAACAACACCTTAGGAACAATCTAGAAAGTGTTGACAAGCTTATCAACACTTATCGATTGTTCCCGATGTGTTATTCCTGAGGTGTTCTGACCATTCACTGGTCCATGCATTCGCACTCCGCATTCCGAGGAAAGCGCTGCCCCGTCGACGCATTTGGAGCTAGCAGACGACGCGCGGTTATCGGATCGCCATCTCTCCCGTCTGGTGGCGCTGCGCAGCCCTGCCGCCACCAGGGGAACGGAAGTGAGGCGAAGGCGACGGTAGCACAGCAACTTGGTTCGGTAACCCGCTTTTACGGGGGCTGGAGATATCAAACAAGTATGTCGGAAGCAGTACTTGTACGGGGCATCAAGCCTGGAATTATTTTATCTGGATCTTGTAGAGTTGCCCGCTTCATCACGGCTTCTGCGTTAACCGCATGACAGACAGAAAGGCGAGGGCGATTACAGCAGCTATAAAACGAAACCCGTGCACAAAAGTTACGACTTATCATATTGTTTTGTTTGATTTTAGTGACTTTTTTTTTCCTTCCATACTTCATCCAATGAAATCATTCCTTGTTCATCAAGATATCTACTGGAGCTGAAAGCACTGCCTTGAGTAGGAAGTATGCTAGGACGTTGCCAAAGCTTATTCACTCTGCGCGCGTTCTTGATATTGTTCTTGTATGCAAGAGCTTTTGTGCCCGTATAGCTCTGCGGCTGAGAATTCTGGGAGTCTGCGACTGGAGTACGAACAGATGGGCTTTCCTATATGTCTTCAGACTGCCTGTACGCCGTAGAACGAATAATTGCAAGAACGGTAATCCATAATCTGTATGAGAATATGCAAAGAATATATTACACATCCGTGAGAAAACTGGTGGACATTATAAAGGGATCTGGTGCGAACGTCAGACTGCTCACTGACAGCAAAACGGAAGTTGCTAAATTCACATCGTTAACAGGAAAGAATGTCGATTTACTTCTTGAGAATCTACCACGCCTTGTGACCCTAGTCCTCTCCTCGGACAGCAGAGATGATCGAGCACAGTTATAGGATCTTTTCAGAGGTGTGGTAAAAGAATTCGAGCAAGATACTGCAGGGAAATATCTGCGTCAGGAGACGTTAAACGTACTAACTGTGTTTCTAGATCTGGGAACCAAATGCAAGGGGTACGGACAGGAGAGCGTGACCCCGTATATGCATGTTTTTTTCGCATCACGCCGCGATGAGCCACATGCAGCAGTGCTGACAAGGATGGTTTTCTAGCCAAGGACTAGAAAAGAAAAACTGTGCCTTAGAGAACCTACATAATCGGCGAGCAAACAAATGGGACGCAACATAGGATATGTTAAAGGATAGAAGGAAATTCATCAGCGCTACAGGCTAGGAGATATCAGAAACGTGACGTCACGTACTGGGAAGAAGGTGGCATCCAAGAGACAAGAGGAAAGAGGCCACGTTTAAGTGTCGAACTCGAACTCGAACAGCGCGTGTCACGCGTGTTAGATGTGGACTCTTTGACGAGAGGTGAGCTAAGAACGGAAATCGGGAACGACGTCCAAATATCCAGACGACCCGATCCAGACGACTCGATCCAGCTGACGCAAATGTTGCGTCACAGGTTGAGGAAGGTGGTTTGAAATGCCCCCGTTTATTTTGGCTTCAACGTTAAAAGGAGGACATTGTGATCGCATATGCAGCCATGCGAAGTTTTTCCCAACATGAAGACTCTGATGTGTAAATAAAATGTTCATCGTGCTTCATTCGTACTTATTCGACTCATACGTACTAGCAATCGGTGCTACACGATTGACTTTTACGTGGTGCACGCGGTTGCTTATCAACCAGTCAATAAACTTTTCTTCTCACCTACAGAAACAAAGATGTACGAATGAAAAAAGACGCGATGGCGAACAACACAGTCCCAAGCAGTACTATGCTGAAAGCGCGAGCATGTACGGCTGGATCAATATTGTAAATCTTCAGAAGAACGCTGATAAGACAGCACCCCTGCTAGCACACTCTCCACAGACGAAAAGAAAAGCCAAGAGTACGGCTGTCGAAAAACACGCAGTATTAGGCTGCAATAGGGATAGATTTGATCCACTACGGCGTTAGCTGTATTAAGTATGGAAGATAAAAGACAGGAACGCAGGACAACATTTTCCTTTTTTTTTTTTCGTGGTCTGAAATCGTGCTTACTTTGATGGATTTTGATAGATACATTTTGAGAGATGGGAACAACAGAAAGTCGCAAGAAAATCGCAAATCAAACTCAAACTCAAACAACAGAAAGTCGTGATCTCTTAAGTTTTTTGTTGTTGTAGTTTCGAGGTGAACGACAAATCTACATTATCTAAAAAATGCAGATGACATTGACAAGGCAACGAGCATTACTGTGATCAAAAGAGAGCAGAGTAATGTGTTATAATACAAATGGGCCAAGTGGCCGCCTTTTACAATTGCGTTTTCCCCGCTAGAGAGGCTCCTGCGTTTGTGAGGAAGCGTGACATCCTATAGCTGTATCATAAATTGTCTTCAGGTATTAATAAGCCCCCCCCCCCAAAAAAAAAGAAAAAAGGATCGATCGAGAAAGAAGAAACGAAAACGAAGCCTCTCGGATATCTCTCCTAGCCGGTCGCATCAGTGTTCGATGGCTAACTAAAATGGTATACTTATTTAGCTTCACTAATTTTCAAAGATGGACCCAATGACAGCATCGAAGCCCTTGGAGTCATTGTACATTCTCTATGACCGACACAATGGTGTCTATAATTATGAACCTATCCTCGATAAACTTGGTTTGACAACGTCAGCACATCGTAGAACCTCAGATATCACATTTTCCTGTGCGAAGTAGTACATGTCGTCTTAAGCTGTCGCTGGTCTATTTTCTGCCGTTCATTTTAGTTCTTTCTTGTAGTTGCTTCCTTCCTTCATTATCTTCACATAACGTTCCACGAGCAGTGGTGTAGGGTACGCACCTCCGCGGTGAAACACCCCATCTCATCGTCATCATTTATGGTTGTTGTGCCGTTCACTCCGACCACAACTCTATTTTATGTTTTGTTTGATTGCTCACAGTTTAGCAGATACCAACAGACTTCGTAACAGCCATAATGTACACACGTTTGCTCTTTATAACAACCTCAACGATGTCAACAGCTGTCAAGTTTTTAGTTTTTTATATCCTATACCCTTACCACGTGATGTTACACACAAATCCGTATTGTTATTTCTTATTTATCTTCTCTTTTAGTCTCTTCTGCGCTGAGCCATTTTCCAAACCTGTGGTTGCGCGTGGCCTTGAACGTAGGCTTCGCCGCAACGTTCTCGTCCGGCGATGGAAGGCTCCTTTACAGGTTCAAAATTTGGAACCCGAATGGAACCTTGAAGATGCCACTATTCATGCCCAAAAAATTGCTCAAAAGCTTTGTCCTGGCAGAGGCAAGATGCAATTAGAGAACGAATGCAAAGCGCTGCCAGCAGAATATGTAACACGCGCTTTTCGTTCTAGAATACACAGGCTCTATGGAAGTCGTTTTAGGTGAAGCCTGCTTTACGTTTTGTCCCTAATTCTTGGGCATGCAGGCAGTGCAATTCGAATGGTCACGATACATTCGTGCATGATTCATTGCGGTCACGCTGCGATGCGGTAGAAAATGAATCTCGTGCAGGATGTCTGGCAAGACACATGGTCTCCTTCATTTGAATACCAATCCTCTGCAGGTATATGCTCGAACGCATACCACATCTCACGTTGTTGCACGAACGATTCCATTCTTGCAGTTGCATTGAAAACAGCAAACAGGCCCACATGAATGTCAGTGTTGAACTTGTGCCGAATTTATCGAGCACATAATCACAATTTCACGTCGAAATTGTTGTTCAGATAAGCTTCCAGTTGTTGTTTCCGTCGTCCAGTATCTACGGGCGTTACCTCGGGCGGAGCCATGGGACGCCCCGGATCATAGCCGGCTGCCATAACTGACTTTTCTCCAACAACTGAAGAAACCCCCAGGAAAGTCAGAGAAACCCTCACCTTTCTTCCAGTCAGAAGAGCGACTCTATCTACGTAGGAGGGCAGGTTTTCCAAATCTTCGTCACAAAAATGGGTGCGTCTATCGATTGTTTTGGTTTCATTAATTTTCGTAATAGGAAGACAAAATTGAGAAACTCATTTTGCATGAACGAGGAGGTGCATTTCGGGTGAAGTTGGAGTTGTTCGTTCTGTGTAGAGAACAAAGGCGCGATCCGTTAGGCATTTATGAGAGATGCATATGATGCAACCAGTAGCGCTCGTGGGTAAAGACAGATGAATTGTTCTTCCACTGATGTTGGAAGCGCACTTCCAACATCAAATATAAGTACCTAACGAAGTAGTGCAAGTGATGTACGTTCACTCATTATGAGCAGTTCCTTAAAAAATTATATACGACGGAGCTTGAAGTGCAGTTCCTATTGGTGAACGATAATGAAAGTTTAGATATAATGTTGCAGCATTTTCTAGCTTGGAGGAAAGCCGTCGTGCTATGCAGCTCAGTACGTCTTACTTGTCGTAGTTGTTGTAGTGGTACTTGTCGTAGACGAAGACGAAGACGGGCTGTCCGCGGAGGCCACACCACTGGGAGGATCATACTGTACCCCTCCGTCGCTGCCACCGGCAGAGTCGTCAGCGCCGCCAGCATCGCCAGTGTCGCCACCGGATAAAGCTGTTAAAGGAGCACAGAAAATGCTTCCGTCACGATATTCTTTTCAAACCAAGCATTTAACATGAATACTAAAACGCACCACGCGAAGTTATTCACTCGACAGATGCATACATATCGCGGGATTCCATTTTGAAAATCTGGATGTCCCCATCCTTCATCCTTGCCGTTTGTGTACATTCCAGAATATCTTACGTATACCAACTCGCCAACCTCTTTTGTTATTGCACTCATTCGTTGAAAACGGGAGACTTAAACCTTTTTGTGGCAATTATGGACAGCATAAGTGTCACAAAACAGGCATACACCTCCCCTTTTTAACAATTCATGGCAGATAACGATATCATTCCAGATGATGATCCACTTTAAGCTGCGCTGAAGTTCGTTTCTAAGAGTGAACGACAAGATTGTTCTTGGCTTGCACCATCCCTGCTGGAAATAGTAGACACGATCTCATTCGTTAATGAGATTCAATCAGAAACCAGACTGCCAATTCGTTCAACGTGTAAAAGCCGACTCCTTCTCACTGACTGAGTTGGAAGTTATGCAGGGAAGCTGCCTTCGCGAAACTTTGCCCCGCCGTGTTGTGTGGAGAAGAGTAGTAGGAGGGGGGGGGGTTGACGCCCACTAAACCAATTAGTTGAATTGGTTTCTTACTTCGTTGATGTGGTCTTCTCAGTAGTAGGAGGGGGGGGTCCAGGCTTCGGGCGGTCCAGTTAGCAACATGGACCTCTGGACCCTGTCCTGAGCCCTGCGCGTATTTTTTCCCGCACCCAGCAGGCGGCGCTCGGGTGGAGGCTCTTACCGGAGGGCGGAGCGTGGCCGGAGGGCTGCGTGCGCGCTTACCCGCTCACATTTTTCAGCCTGTGCCGACTTCAATCACAATTTTTTCCCGCTACAACAGGTGAGCGGTTTACATGCAGAGACATGCAAAGGATAGCCATACACAAAAGTACAAGTGAAAATATATTTATTAAAGTCATTAGTGTCGAGAATTATGTTATGACTCTGTGTGAAGGAGAAAAACAATAGCATTGAAGGGGTATCACATTTTTATTAGTGGTTATCACGCAAGTTTTCAATTAAGCAGGAGGAGTATCACATTTTAATCAAAGAAGATATTTTTAATCAATACGATTACAATCAAAATTAAAAGTTGTATTATAAAAAGTCTAACATGACCACCATAGTGGAGCTTTAATTACAAGTGCCGATAGATGTAGTTAATTGTGTACAGCAGAAAACCTGGAAGACCATGGGACAGGAACACAAGACGAAATAAAATCTATAACACTACGAAGAAGATATTCTTAATCAAAACAACAGAAGGGAAGAATAATCTATTATTTTAACTGTCATAAAATCATCCTCATGACTTAATCTAGTCGAACCCCATACAATTTCTTTCTAAGAGACACTACAAACATTAGTTTGTTTTATGAATCCAACACAGAAAATATATTAAAAAATGAACTTCACCGTATAGCACGCTCCTAGCCAACAACCAGCTATAATAATATCTGCCCTGATTTGTTGAAGACCGGAGGCGTACGCCTGACAGTTATGAACATTTTCGAGCGCAATAGGGAAGAGAAGTTCCAACATTACACAATTAATCAATTTCTTATTAAGTAATCAGAATAGACATACGGAAATAACGAGAAACAAAACAATCAACCACTAATAGAGAACCAAAACACATCACGTAGACAAGAGGTACATGCAGGAAAATAAATGAAAAAAGAATCTATCAAAACGATAAACATGCACGGACGAATAGCAGAGAAACACTTTGAAAGGCACATGATGAATAATTTAATACAGCACAGAGCTAACACTGAATAGCAGAGAAACACTCTAAACGACGCATTTGCCAACGTGTAAACAACAGACAAGAAAATATTATTGAAACAAGAACAACAGCTAACAGAGAGCCAAAATCCAACACGTAAACAAGAGGTACACAAAGGATAAATAGTTGACAATCTAACAAAACGAGAAACATGCGCGAATGAATAGCAGAGAAACACTCTAAACGGCGCATCTACCAACGGTAAACAACAGACACATGCAGGAAAATAATTGAAAAAGAATCTCTCAAAACGAGAAACATGCACGCATGAATAGCAGAGAAACACTATGAACGGCACACCATCCACACGTAAACAATGAAATAATGAGAAATACAATCAATAGCTAGTACAGAACCAAACATATGCACCAAAGCAAACAAGAGGTACACAGAAGAAAATAATGAAAAAAAGCAATCAATCAAAACGATAAACATGCACGGATGAATAGCAGAGAAACGATTTGAACGATGCATCTGCTAACATGTAAGCAACACACAGGAAAATAATAGTGAAACAAACTATTAAACATTACGATTTGAAATTGAAATAATATATCTTTTGAACTATCATAAAATCAACCTTGCGAGCTAACAATATAAAATTTTCATCCTACTCAGGCACTATACCTTGAGAAAGCTATCCAAACACGCAGCACAGCTATGCTTTACACAGTACAACCAGACTCGAGACCCGGTGGGGTCACTCTCTCCCTACCTGCGATGTTCGCCTCCCGACTTGTCACAGATATCTACATTCTCCCACAAGCATTGAATGAACATTTCGAAGATGTACCCAAGCAGCACAATGTACTGAAAGTGAAGTGCAATACGGGTTCTTTAGCTGATAATGTTTTCTCGTTTGCTTAGATAATGTTTCTCTAAAACCAGTGTGCACTGACATAAAAGTCTATTCTTAGATTTTTTGCGTGCTATTGTTTTTTGATAGAATTCTTATTGTGTTCTTGAGAGTCGAATAATTCCAATGTATATTTGCGATCAATAAAAAAAAATCGTCTCTGCACACCAGTCCTAAGAATATTTCCTTTTTGAGGAAAGAATGTGAAAAAGAGAGAGTATTTCCCCACCCCACAGATTGACAACAGGTTCCTCGCTTTGGGCTGCATAGAGGGAGAGAGTGACCCCACCGGGTCTCGAGTCTGGTTGTGCTGTGTAAAGTATAGCTGTGCTGCATGTTTATAGTGCCTGAGCAGGATGAAAATTCTATATTGTTAGCTCGCAAGGTTGATTTTATGATAGTTCAAATGTTATATTATTTCAATTTCAAATTGTAGTGTTTGATAGTTTGTTTTGCTATTATTTTCCTGTGTGTTGTTTACATGTTGGCAGATGCATCGTTCAAATCGTTTCTCTGCTATTCATCCGTGCATGTTTATCGTTTTGATTGATTGCTTTTTTTCATTATTTTCTTCTGTGTACCTCTTGTTTGCTTTGGTGCATATGTTTGGTTCTGTACTAGCTATTGATTGTATTTCTCGTTATTTCATTGTTTACTTGTTGATGGTGTGCCGTTCATAGTGTTTTTCTGCTATTCTTGCGTGCATGTTTCTTGTTTTGATAGATTCTTTTTCAATTATTTTCCTGCATGTGTCTGTTGTTTACCGTTGGTACATGCGCCGTTTAGAGTGTTTCTCTGCTATTCAGCGTTAGCTCTGTGCTGTATTAAGTTATTCATCATGTGCCGTTCAAAGTGTTTGTCTGCTATTCGTCCGTGCATGTTTATCGTTTTGATAGATTCTTTTTTCATTTATTTTCCTGCATGTACCTCCTGTCTACGTGATGTGTTTTGGTTCTCTATTAGCGGTTGATTGTTTTGTTTCTCGTTATTTCCGTATGTCTATGCTGATTACTTAATAAGAAATTGATTAATTGTGTAATGTTGGAACTTATCTTTCCTATTGCGCTCGAAAATGTTCATAACTGTCAGGCGTACGCCTCCGGTCTTCAACAAATCAGGGCAGATATTTTTATAGCTGGTTGTTGGCTAGGAGAGTGCTATACGGTGAAGTTTATTTTTTAATATATTTTCTGTGTTGGTTTCATAAAACAAAGTAATGTTTGTAGTGTCTCTTAGAAAGAAAATTGTATGGGGTTCGACTAGATTAAGTCACGAGAAATAATAGATTATTCTCCCCTTCTGTTGTTTTGATTAAGAATATCTTCTTTGTAGTGTTATAGATTTTATTTCGTCTTGTGTTCCTGTCCCATGGTCTTCCAGGTTCTCTGCTGTACACAATTAACTACATGTACCTGCACTTGTAATTAAAGCTCCACTATGGTGGTCATGTTAGACTTTTTATAATAAAACTTTTAATTTTGATTGTAATCGTATTGATTAAAAATATCTTCTTTGATTAAAATGTGCTACTCCTCCTGCTTAATTGAAAACTTGCTTGATTATCGCTAATAAAAAATGTGATACCCCTTCAATGCTATTGCATCAGATTTTTTGGCTGAGTTTTTCTCTTTCACACAGAGTCATAACATAATTCTCGACACTAATGACTTTAATAAATATATTTTCACTTGTACTTTTGTGTATGGCTATCCTTTGCATGTCTCTGCATGTAAACCGCTCACCTGTTGTAGCGGGAAAAAATTGTGATTGAAGTCGGCACAGATTGAAAAATGGCGAAAGAAGTCGGCCCAGGCTGAAAAATGTGAGCGGGTAAGCGCGCACGCAGCCCTCCGGCCACGCTCCGCCCTCCGGTAAGAGCCTCCACCCGAGCGCCGCCTGCTGGGTGCGGGAAAAAATACGCGCAGGGCTCAGGACAGGTCCCAGAGGTCCATGCTGCTAAATGGACCGCCCGAGCCTGGACCCCCCCCTCCTACTACTGAGAAGACCACATCAACGAAGTAAGAAACCAATTCAACTAATTGGTTTAGTGGGCGTCAATGAGAAATGTTGATTTCCAATTGATTTAATGAGATCCGACATGTTGTGTATTACAGACTGCGTCAATAGAAGGAATGAGGAACTGGCCTAATGTGTATCAATGAGAAACTAATTTCCAATTGATTTAATGGGATCCAACATGTTGAATTGCCGTCACTAGAAGAAGTGAGAGGTCAGTTGCTCAAGAAACGAGTGTAATGGTGACCAGCAGTACATCATCTCTCTCAAATTAAGTAATAATATATGATTAGAAAGCACGCTGTACGTTCGTGTCGACAATGAACTAATTCGAACCATTTCAAACTATTGGAATTCCAGAACATGAACCGTATAGAAAATACCGCAAGTGGAAGTTGAATGAAAATTTGAAATTAAAATTTATTACGAACAAACCTAATGAGGAATCGAACAGACCGCGGGCCGCCATGTCGCCAACAGGGCGCGTTGTAATACATTTCCGTGCCGCACCACATAGTGGATCGTGCGAGTTGAAAATAGTTCGCATTATTTCAAATGTTTCATATTATCCTCAAAGTACATATGACGTGGTTCCTTGGTATTACACCTCTTACTGTAAGCTATTAGCATTCCGTACAAAATTCAATGAACGTATGAGGACGCTTTCTCCGGAACCGTCGGGACCACCACCTGACGGATTAATCAGTCTCTCACGAAATGTTGGAGCGTTGGGATGTGTGTGGTCGCTCACAAGCAGTTGGCGTCATTCGTGCTTGATTTCGAGGATTTGATCCGTGTCCAAGGTAAGAATCGATTTGTCAAGCATTCGCGTTGTGTGAACGCCGCTTAGCATGTTTTTACCCCTGCTCGCAGGCACTATGGCCGTTGGTGGGAGGATCGTGCAGTCAGTGTGTTGCCGCCCGCCCTGCGTGCAACGGTACGTAATATATTTTGGCGCTCAGTTACGTTGACATGCTGCTGTTCCAGCACCTTTTGTATTATCCTCTGAAACGCTATTACTTGAAGGTTACACTAGTACGACGCGGCTAGCATAGGGGCGTAGGCATTTGACAGCAGGTGGCCAAAACGGAATCTCAGCGAAGCTGGATGGCCCTAATTTTCACGCGAGAAAGGCAAGCTGGACGGGGCATTAGAAATCTCCTACGAAGCACATAAGATCATTATGTCTTCGAGCTTTTTTTTTTTCCTCAGCACTGTTCGGACGTGGGGATAGAACTCTATTGCTGTGTATTTATGTTTCATGTGCTGATGACTTGCAGAATGCTTTCATAACATGTAAGTGCTCAATTAGGTTTCTATTCTTGGTGTTTACTATGTCTTGCTAGCGATTTTCAACCGCTTGGTGAATATTCGCCCTTATGGGAAACATGTGAAATAACTTTCTGCTACTTGCAGTATTTTCACGTCTACTGTATTGTTATATGTGTAAGAATATAGGTTCACGCAGGAACACTATTGTGTGTAATTCATTTTTACAGCGAAAATATGCTTTCTGATGCAACAGAATACTCACTGCGCATTTCAAAAAGTGTATAGACAATGAGAATTTCATTGTGACTTTAATGGCGAAATCCTTGCTGCTGTAGACTTTGCCAATGGGAAACTATGCTGGCCTCCAATGGGTGCGACCGAGCGCGGTTCCAACTTCGTTCCTATTGACATTTACAATGATTTCCCTAAATTGATACTTCCTAAATTCTTGTTTTCAATATGGTATTTGTCCAAAATTATCGATACGAAATGAGAAATTTTGATCACTTTCAATGAGAATCGTGAACGTGATATCCTCTTCAACCGAATGAGATTTCTGGTCTACCTTGAATTGGACTATTTTGAATTTCCAGCAGGGATGCTTTCTCTCCTTTTCATGCGGCCACCTATCATTGCTGACGTAAAATCTAAATACACCACAGGTCTGGTAATGGTACGGTGATATTATACTGAAGCTTGTGGAACAAAACGATACAGCGATACAGCTTTAACTGTCTTCTTTCATAATGCTATTTGACTAGGTTTGTACGATTATATTTCACGCGATTTTAATTCTTGCCTGAAGAGCACCGCTCACATTTCTGGACATGGCTCCTCAAGATGAAACTCACGTTATGTCTTGAACTAATCACCGCGGGAAATCGACTATAGCCTCTCACACTGAGTTGTCATACCTGTGAAAGCAAATATGACAGCCCCACCTATCAACAGCAAGCCCAGCGCAGCAACGGATATTGCTATCACTCTCTTGTTGGAGCTGCAAGGAAATCAGATTTCTGAGCAAACAACATTGTAGGTAGCACTACCCTGAGGGTATAAGGAGGAAACACGTAGCCAACAGACCCGAATGGACAAACAGAAACAACCAAAATTATAATATGTTCTACAAGAAGACCCTACGTACGTGCAGGTAGATTCATCGACAGCTGACTAATACAAAATAGTCACGGACTTGTTTGTTCATAATGACACGGGTTGTCATCTCTCACACTTAATCCAACACACTTAACATAACCTGGCGTTGGATCCAAATGCTAAGGCAGTCTGAGCAAAAAAAAGAAGAAAAAAAAAGAAAAAAAAAGAAGAGTGTTTTTTTTTTTTCAACTTTCGAACAATGTTCGCATAACGGATTAGTGATAGAGCATTTACTTCCCCCAATGTAAATCTTGCTGCGCTGAAGAACAATGTCTTTGAATGCTTTAGCTGACAATTTTTCCTGGAGGACTGCGGCATGAATGATGTGATCTTTGAGGGTTTGTGACTTACACCCTGGAAGTGTGCTGAAAGCTGGGCGGAGAACCTGCTTTTTCAAAGGAATGTAACACTTCGTGAAAAACGGGGTCATTATACCTATGCAATTCTGCACAAGTTGCATGCCGTGGTAGATGATTCAGTTACAGAATTGCTTTCGTGGAGTGCCTTGCAGTAGGTAACCCGGGTGTTCTAGCCAGGTAATTTGTTGCCGAACTGAATTCTTAAGGATATGTAGATGTACACTAGCTTTCTTTTCAGAGCAGAGTGTTTCAGCAGGGCGTGAAAACGCTATTGTTCACTGATTCAATGCGACAACACAGTCCCGAAAGTAAGGCTTTCGAATCAACCCTGCCGTGTCAAGAGAAGGGCTTATTCCAAAAACCATAGGGGAAAGAATTGGGGCCGGCCAATGTTAATTACAAAATTTCTCTTTCATCTTACTTCTTTGCTCATTAAACACTGAGCTAAATTCATTTTCAATGTTTGTCGTCAGGTACACAATATACCGAGCACGCTGCTTGCTTTGGTTCAATAAAGGAGAAATGATCAGTACTTACCCTTCTTGACCTAAAAATTCCAATAATAAACATATGAAGTCAATGTGGTAACACCTACGAGGTTTTTTTTTTTTGTAGGTGTCGTTACTCGACTGATGTTCACAAGCCTTACGGTATCACTGTTGTCAGGAGTACAAAAGATTTGACTTGAAGCTAGGGGGCAGGAACTATGATGGTTATTGGTAATGCCTAAATGAATGTGTGTGTGTGAGGGGGGTCATGAATAAACAGTACCACCTATCAACATACAAAATTTGATTGCTCCCATTTTACTATTTCTGTGTTATAACTGATTTGTTCTCGCCATTTGGGTATTTACTTATTTCGTTATTTACCAACGGCTGGGAACTCTCTCACCACCCGCAACTTTAGGCCATCTTATGCACAAAGCCACACTTGCTTGTCCTCTATCCATATTCTTTGTGCCAGTAGGAGACCCGAGCTTGGCCCGACCCGGCCTGCGTTTTCCTGTTTTTATGCTGTCCGACCCGGGCCGATGACTCAGCGAATACCCTAGCATTTCCAACCGTAACTTGTACATTTCTAGCGCCTATCAACCAAATTTGTAAGTATATTTATAGAAGATAACGTCACAAATATATAAGATGTGTGGTAGTTCCTCCCACTCACTAAGCTTTGTTGACGTGATTGTGAAATATGTGAGGGGTCTGAAACAATGTGAAGTGACGTTTGAGAAAGATCAAGATAACATCACATCACATAACGCAGTGTGCTTGTTTTTTGCAAATATATGAACAGAAATGACGCCGGCACGGGATATGAACTAATGATCATAATAATACACTAGTAGTCCATTCTTTTTACGTCCTGCACATATCCCAGGAATACACAGTATCAGATAGTTTTCAACGTCACATTGTGGACGTACAGATGCAGTCCGGTAGACGTCTTGGACATATGCGATGTGCGCAACTTTCCCACGACGCGCCTGAGATATTTCTGGTTTACTGGGATTCTAAGCCGCAAGTAGAATTTCTCTTAACCATTACAGAAGATTCGGTTTCTTATCGTTGCAAGCAACATTCAGTAAGAGCTGACATTATTGTCTCACACTGATCTCGCACAGTGTGTGTAGATTGAAGATTCCTGCGAAAATATTAGATGTATTAAATGCCACCTGTCGAATAAGCTGAGCCACGCAAGGCAAAAGAAGAAATCGGAGCAGAAACTGTCTTTGTGCCCGTGTTACTATTAATTATACGTATTTGCTAACAAACTATGCTAAATGTACGCGTATTTCCAAAATTATACAGGGACAGTTTTTGGTTCTCTTTCCTACACTAGCGCTCAAATTTATTTTTGAATCTTTATGTAACGGCCTTGCGGGTACTTGAGGTACTCACATCAATAAACAAGTCAATAAATAGCCCTATACATAAACACCCAAAAGAGATATAATAGCAATGTCCGTAAGACATCCCACCTTCTGCACCTCATTGTCTCCGTAAATGTTCGTCAGATGTCCAAGCGGACTCCTTGTTTCACTCACTTGAACCTGACATAGGTTAGATATTCAAAGGACTGCAATGTGTTTTTGAGGTTTTGTATAGTCATCAATAGCAGAAACTCAATCGGGAACATGGAACATGGTTGCTTTTACGAGTTGGGCGGTTATCTCTCACCAGAAATATTCTGGTAAGACGTAACATATTTAACTTTTTCTCTACGTTTACAGGCAACAACCGTTACCATACACTGCATGCCTGCTCCTGCACGGTACATTTTACACATGACCGACTGGGGGAAAATCCTATATCACCGACGCGATCACCAGTCTCACATATACTTATTCTTCTTGCATCAAGTACTAGCAGTCTGTAATCGGGGTACGCAGAAGACAGCACAGTGCGCCGGACTTCGAACTAAAGAAGAACACACTGACATAATACTTATCGTTCGTTCACACTTCCTTACATAATCGCTGTTTACTCTGATCGCGGTTGTCTAGTGAAACAAACACACAATGTCTGCTCTTAACATTCAGGAGCTAGTAACCATAGACATTCAAAACGTGAAATAAAACGAACTATTGGCTACATATGACGTCTGCTGGTCTGACAATCGTGATATATAAAATTTGGAGGCGTACGTTAATAGCACCTATCAGTGCTGGTATTTCATCATGCTTTTTCTAGGGGAAAACTTATTGAAAGTTGGGCTCCCGCAAGGTCAGCGAGAAAGAACGGCGTATTAATCACTTGAGAGTCGAGGAAGCTGAGAGAGAAGTAGGTCAGGGCAACTGCGCAAGTCACTTTGATGGCTAATGGTACAAACCTTTGGATGCATCGCTAATTTATCCTCTACGGTAGCTTACAGCAAAGAAACGCGGGTTAATAACCTGGTCCGGCTATTCCGGTTACATATGTCGTCACAAGGCGCGTGGATGTGTTAAATAAAGGGTAACAACACACTATCTGTAAAATAAATAATTTGGCGAGAACGAAAAAAAATGCATATGTAGATTTGCTTTCAAAAGATGTTACTTCAATCCTACTGGCGTGTCTAGAAGGTCGACATTTACACCTGTATACCACCGTTCCTTCATCTCAACGTACTATTCTCGGTAGCATACATAGTTGGGACCTGCCTTTTGGTGCGGGATTAGCACTTAAACAAGTTACTCGTGTCTATCAGCTCGCTATATTCCACAAAATCTAACTGAAACGCATTATCCACTGTAGCAATGCAACCGTACCTGAAACCAAAATTGAATAATCCGTAAGCAGGTGGCACCATCGAATTATTTTTGGTAAAGATCCTTGGGACATCGGTCAGGAACTGACAAGTGAGGCACTCATTTGCTCACTGATTATATAAAAATCTTAAATGTCTAATTTTACGGGACCTTCGTTTTACGTATGGGGACCTTCAGCGATAAATATTCTAAGCAAAAAAAAAACACGTCGACAGTTTGCGATTTTTTTAGGAATTGATCAGCTTGTGTTGACATATTTCTTTCGCAGAGCAGTGCACCGATCCGCTCTATGGAGGAGCTATCCGGCTGTCAATTTCGTGTTCATCCACCCGGTTCACATACGGGGGCGACGGAAGATTAGGAACAGCTGCCAGAGATGCTTTGGTGTCTTTCCTGTCCCTTATCAAAGTCACTGGTGAACAGCGCTTGCGGTTCTGTCGTTCCGTTTGCGAGATAACGTGCTATTATCATGGATGATGACGTATGCACCGCGAGAGCTGTGGACTAGTCGGGTAGAGGAAGACCAAGCGTCTCTTGCGATCTCGGGGATTGGACACCCCCGCCTGGTGTGCCAACCAGGCGAATGAACACGAAATTAACAGCGGGATAGCTGATCCAAACACCGAATCCGGGCTCTACTCCACGCAAGAAATATGTATACCCAAACCGGTTAATTAGACGAAAAAGTCTAAGTGCCGATGTTTTTTTTGTTTTATCTTTAGCTTTGAATATTTTTTGCTTAAGGTCCCGGCACGTAAAACAGTGCTTCCTGAGACACCCGGTATAGTGTGGGTTAACGAACGTAGTTTTCTTGTGTGTTTTGCAGCTTCCATCAGTGACCGTTTGTTATTTTGTGTGCAAGCGCTAGCTTATCGTCATACGCACGGGCTTTAGTTTTGGTACAAATACAGATTGAGCTCATTGGTTTATTCGTTAGTGTTCCCCAAACATATGGATGACCAGCGATTACAAAATTGGACACTCGTTTTCGGAATACGGGAAGCATTGTTGGTAGTTTTATGCGTCTGGCTGTCTCTTGTTTTTTAGCATTATACGTAAAGGGAAGCCTTCAAGTGCATTCCTGAGCACCTACCCTTAAAAGTGCATATCAACGTTTCTCTCGTGCTTTTCCACGAGGTACTCAACTATTCAACTTTAACAGCTGTCATCAATCTGGGAATTTCGATTGTTTTTTGCTCTGTCTCGAAGAGGCATTTTTCGTGAAACGCCACCGTTGACAAGCTCAACATGCCGAGTTATCAATAACAATATTGTTGGGAAACGTACGGGGAAGGAATGACTCCAGCTGGAACACACGAAGGTTTATTGCTCAGACTGTTGACTAGCCAGCGAAACGAATAAAACATGCGCGAAGGAGCAGAGGGTGGTCGGGGAAGAGCATCGTTGTCTTCCACAATTCTTCCACTCCCCGGCATGAGTAAAAGACATGAGTATTAGCTCGCCTATACTGCAAAGGGTACGACCCCTAGGTCTTGAAAACGGCGGGCAGATGGCATTGCGGAGCTGTACTCCCGAGTCCACCTACGCCAGAAGTGAGCAAATATAACTTCACGGCGCTGGACGGCGCTTCTGTCGATCAGAGGGGTTTGATGGAAATTTTGGTTGGTCATCGAAAAATCTGGGAGCTGTAAAAAAGCTGGAAGCGAGAGAAATCTCGGGGGGTCATTGGAAGGATAGGTCAGAGGGCGTGAATTAATAGTGGCCTCGATTGCTCCGGAGATGGTAGTGAGTTGCCAACTAAAGGAAAATAACAGGCGCGCAGGAGGAGGACAGGCCAGAGGCTGGGCCCTCGCTGTCTTCCGCAGTTCTTCCAAAGACCTTCATGGTGTTTTGTAGTTACACACGTTATGACGGTTCGATGGCTTTTCTTTTTCTTCCCAATACATGATTCCACTGAATTCTTCCATTGTTTTCTTCATTGACAGATACTAAGCGTTTGATATCGGAATCGTATGCTTGGCTTTTAGGTATCACACGATCCAGTAAAAGTATAATACCTAAAAGGCACAACAACAACAACAAATAAATCATGACTATGGCCTGGGGTGATTCACCGCTTGAGAGCAGTCCTAAAAGACACACACACTCTTCATGTATGCATTTTACGATCTTGTAAATGGTCACAAGTAAATGTAACTGTATTTATGCGAAAAAAAAAATAAACAACGAAAGTGTGTATTGCGCTCTTCATATATTTGAATGCAAACTAAATAGGTAATGCATCTAATGGTTACTTTAATATACTTGTGCTATGTGCTTTAGTACCTTTGTAATGTGGTACTTCGTACTACTTATGCGGGACACTTGGCCACCACTGCTTTGAACTGACTACGTTAAAATACGAACCCCACAGGCAGCCAATAAAGTACTACAGCTCACATGTTGTGTATTCTAACAGTTGGTCGTTCGGCGCATATTACATCTGTGCAAGGGATGTGTGCGTATCCGAAATAGATGTTAACCCTTATTTTGCCGACGGTAATTAGCTTGGTCGGGTCCGAACGATGTATCAACGCGCGTATCTCATATATTTCTAAAAGAAAGGATGCGCATGATCTGTTAGACAATATGAATTCAGAACAGAACATGTTACCTGCTCCTGCAGCTCCGACCGTGCTTTCTGCAAGTTCAAGAAAATGGTCATATAAAGGGAATCCGTTCAACACATTAGGCAGGGAAAGAGAACTTACCCGACATCTCGCGCGCCGACTCTACTCCACTCAAAGAACTCATGGAACTCGCGTCAGCTGCAAAAGAGAAGACATAAATGAGTTTGGAGACCGTTGTCTGGCACAAAGATTCACGAAAAAAGAGAAATTGTTGTGAACAAGTTCGGCAATTTTGGTTCATTTTCTTCAGTGTCGCATACGTGCTTCAAGAGTGGAGATACCATAAACGATGTCCTAGAACAGAGCACATCAACACTCCCGAAGAAAACGATGCACAAATGGTATGTCTTCTCCCATGGGATCTACCGTTTATCAGTCAACACAAATGCAAATACAGCTATTCACTGTTTCTATGCCTGGAATAGTGGCTGCACACATTAGGAGACCCGTGTATAACTACAATGTTAATCGACCGTAATACTTTATTCACATATTCGCGCTAGAAATGTAACGCCCAACGTCCGCCGTATGTTTCCGCGCTCCCGACTTCTCAGATTGTTAATCCGTCTTCATCCGTGATCATTTCCACCATAATCTTACAGTAGACGTTGACGACAACAACGAGAGGAACTTCGAACATGAGGTATACCCACGCGTGGCCAACATCTGTCCCAGACCAGATCTGAATCTGATTGTTGAACTGGAATAGGTTGAAGTGGTACCACTTGGAGTGGTCCTTGTTCGATAACAGTTCAACTGGTGAAATTGCAACCGCTCCCAGTCTGAACTGGTACCCGTTGAAACTGGGCATGGTCGTAAACCTGATTCTTAAGGTGGGATCGGTTGAA
This sequence comes from Ornithodoros turicata, assembly GCF_037126465.1. NCBI lineage: Eukaryota > Metazoa > Arthropoda > Arachnida > Ixodida > Argasidae > Ornithodoros > Ornithodoros turicata. Next base: position 70,724 of record NW_026999429.1, read on the forward strand.
GTGATCCCCGTTCGATAATACAATTACAGGTAGACATAGTAAGAAAAAAAAGTACGAACGGACGCAGCCGTTTTTCTAAACCGTCCTCCTTTACCAAGGTCTTGGGTCGCATTTTTGTATTAAGGATACATGTCACGTTTTCATTCTATTTGTTCTCATCACAAACATGGTCACATTGGTTGCTCGTCTTGAAACTCAGTCTGGTAATCCCGTATGGAATGTGGTTAGATACTTGCTTGCGCTTGCTTCCTGCAATACTGATGTTGTACGTTAAGAGCCTCGAATCAATTACAGATTGATTGTAAGTTGCTAAGACGTATGCCTCGCACCGTTGCAGGAGAGTTACGCTCCACTTTAGACAAGGTGCGGGTTGTGCGTGAAATTTGCTAATTTTGCCAATGATTCTGGCTGTTACCGCGATGTTCCCAATGAAGGTTGCTGAGGGATGCTCGCATATGTTTTCTATGATGGGTTGTTCTATGTGACTACCCGGATCCCAGACCAAGCGGGGTATTACTATTTCACCATCGCCAGCAGCCGATGGCAAAGTTGCAGTATCTACACAAAAAATATAACTAATTGTACGAAAGAAAAAGTAATGACCCGTAATATGATGCGTTCCTGTTGCCGTGCTACATATTGAAGCCAGTTAAAACAAGACTGGTGTGGCAGTTACTATACGCACAGATCATTCATATTTGTCACTGGCTCAACTTGCAACACTGGACCAATATTGTCAGTTTCATTGGCACAATATCTGTCCGAGTTGTACGGCCTATATTGGAGCAATGTAACTTGTACTGGCTGCCAATGTTGGACCGATATTAGACCAATGATGGTGTACTGCTTGGGACAGATCTGGAGGACAATTAGAGCTCTGAAGGATGCGCCCCCACAAAACAATCCTCTCGCGGCATTGGCTATCATTAAGGGTGTAGACGAAAACATGCTACCGACAGATTTCTCCGTCGTCCTGACGACACCGCGGCCGCCTCGACGACAGCGGTACACGGCGGTTTTGCTCAGAGCATGATGACATAAATTCACCAAGACAGGCCTCGGCCACCGGAGGTTATGGACCGCGACTTAGTATAATCGAGCTGAAGACTGCGTTGAAACTTGTGAAAATCACCTATGCCGCACTGCCAAACCTTGACGAGCGATCACTCCAAGGTCTGCTTCATGGTTATAATACGTCTTGGCGACAGGGTTCCGTACCTTCTACCTGGAAGGAGACATTAGTCGTGCCTATCCTGAAACTAGGCAATCCCTCAAACGCTCTATCCTCCTTTCGCCATGTGAGCCTGACAAGCTCCATGGGAAAACTGATGGTGAGAATGGTTTTGCATCATCGCGACTGGTGGCTCGAAGAAACAAGGTGTGTTCCCTCATAAATTGTGTGTTCCCTCATTTCCTCGCCACCGAAGCTCCACTGATCCAGCTCTCGACGTAGTCTCTACAGTCCAGCATGCTCGTGCTTATCGGCGGATTCTTGATTGGATTTCCTGGACATCAAGTGCGCATATGATATCGTCTCGCACATTTGTGTGCTCCACGCATTTTCGTTTTTTTTTTTTACTATGTAGTCGACTCTTCAGCTGACTCCACGATTTTCTTACGAACCGAACTGTCGCTGTCCGCACATCCCACGGCCAAGTGCTCTGTTGATCAATGCGTACCCCAAGGAAGCAGGAAGGCCGATCGATAATTCCTCGCAAAGTAGTATTCTCTATCTATACCGATGACGTTGCCTTTTGGACAGTAGGCAAGTCACGACCAGCCATTCAACGCGGTTTGCAGCTAGCTTTAAATTCCATTCGTACCTCTCGCGACTTGGAATGTACCTTTCGCTCGAAAAGTGCGTCGAGCTCCTTTTCAGCCTCAAGAATATGGAAAATTTCCTAGAGTAGGTCGGTGCAAAGAACCTCGAGCCTGTACGTTCCCATCGCTTCCTTGGTGTGGTCCAGGACGCGAACCTGCGTTGGGCTCGCCACATGGAGCACCTTGAAACCAAAGTGCAGCGATGGCTTCCTGCAATTCAACCTCTTTCTGGCTTAGGATGGGGGCAGTGATCAACGCTACCTTCTAGCTGTTCAGACGGCTTTGGTGAGGGCGACTTTGCTTTACAGCCTTCCAATCAGACACATGACTTGTACAACGCCGTTAAATACCCTTTGGGCACTGTTTGCCCCAGGCCTTCGTTGCTGCCTTGGAATTCCAAGAATTGCTGTAACACGGCAAGTCCTAGGTGAAGCTGGTCAACTCCCGGTGGAGGTCCTTCGTGAGCGTAAAACGTCTCGACACTTCTTACGTTTGCGCGCGCACATTCCCCGTCACCCACTCCTCAGAAAGTTTCGGTACTGTCCTGAAAGTGATTCCCATCGCGTAGCGCAGAGGACACGCAGGGCTCTCACTGACTTCATAGCTAAGGACGTCTCACCCCGAATGTCCCCTGGTCTCTGCTTGTGCCACCCACCTGTGCACGTCTTCCGGACCTCTAGGAACGACGAGATCAGGTTCCCCCACAAGTCCTTCGAGATCACTTTTATGATCAGGTAGACGCGAAGTTTTCTACGTCTGCCGCAGCATGCACCGATGCCGCATCTCAAAACTGCAAGTCCACGTCGGCATATGTCATCCCATCCGAAGGTGCAGTGGAAGGACGTCAACCTTCGCATCAAACCTCATCAACAGCCGCGGAACTTCATGCCATGAACTTTCTGCAGCATATCGTTCACTTTACCCCACGGAATTGGGTCGTATTCACTGACTCAACATGCGCACTGCCAGCAAATGAAAATTCTGGCATCCGAGGCTCATCCGCACGGTTGATTATGAACGTGTGAATGGCTTACAAACTTGTCCATGAAGCAGGGCACAGGCTGGTTCTTCAATGGGTTCCAGCCCATTGCGGTGTCAAAAGGAATGAAGAGACCGGCAGCACCATAGAAGCAGCTCTCTCGTCTCGGAGACTGACGCGTATTGCGCTGCTGAGAGGAGATCGTCGGTCCGTACTTCGACGCCTCGTGACTCCTTTTGCTGCCCGCAAATGGACCGCTGATATTGTCCCCCAGCCATGCTGAGCAGAGTTCATCCAGCGCTCACTTTCCGCATGCCTCGACATATCTCTCGTCAACATGCCGCATTAGTTGATCGAATGCTCCTCGATGTGGCTTTCACAGCACAGTGGCGTTGCCGTTTGAGGCAAGTTTACTCTCCCCACTGCAGTCACCGCAGTACTGTAGAAGATCTAAGGCACATTCTTCATCATTGCGCACACTAGAAACCTTCTCGAACCGTACTACCCGGAACCCCTAACGAGCTAGACTTTCGACCCCCTCTCTCACAAAATTGATTGGTCCCTGGCCACATCCAGCCCGCCAAAGCTCTACCCTCATAGCTCTCTTCACGGTTCTGGATACCATAGGACATGGGTCCCTATTGTGAAGGGGCCCATTATTTCATTCCCCGTATCACCCCCAGCAAAGTAGTACAGTATCGCCCCCGGCAATGAAACTCCCGAATTATCATGTTGTAATAAAATTGTTGTTGCTGTAGTTGTTTTACGGATTTTGTGACCAGATAAAGTTTCCATGCGCCGTTTTTTGCGCGGGACACAGCCATGTTATAGAACTGAATAACGTGAGAACTTGGGATACCACTTTTTGTGGAAAGTGACCACAAACGACAATTACCAACGTTATTTTGTCATCTGATTGACGGACGTTTGGCGGGGGCAATGCAAATGCGTTACCTACGCGGCATTTTGAAACTCGCTCTTTCGCCAGTTGCACATACACTACGCCAACCGAAAATATTGAAACAAACTATCACATCCTAATAGGAATAACCTGCTTCCCTTTAAAAATACCTGTCCCACTTTCTCGCGCATTATTTCACAACCAGAAACGTCTGATAACTCCTTCATAGTTAAAACCTATCTCGTAATGATAGGCGGCATCTTCCTCGGACACTTGGAGTGCAAGGTACATTATAAAAGGCCGCAAGCCATTCAGTGTGGCCACACGGAGGCTTCAAACTTCCGTTCCTTAATTCTGAAAAGCAACCAAAACGCGCAGAGAGAAGGGCGCAATCATGCACGAGGTTATGGGTGTAATTACATTTCTCCCACATAAGTCAGTGACACACGGTGTTCCAAAGGGCCGTCCGTGTCTGAGTAGCCTACACTGGTTTGTGCTTGCACGTTCTGCTACATGCCTTTCTCTTGACATCAATCGGAAAGCCTAGCATGCAATGTGGTACCATATTTGGCGGAACCTCCTTTCAAAATTCTGTCGTCGCAAAGTGAGCTTTTGAGAGCAAATGAGAAAAGCGCAGGTATTTTCGCAAAATTCGCGAGCGCTCTTTTCCTCGCGTATTTAAAGTTCCGCGAAATATACGAACCAATGACAGAAAAATGCGCGAACGAAACATGGAAGAAATTTGATCAACGCGCTTGGGTAACTTACGTTCGCGTTTTTTTTTTTTTTTCATTGCCTTGCCTCACTATGTGTTCAGGTCTTCTCCGTTGTAATTGTGTTGCACATTGGACGACTGCTCTTATTTTTGGGGTGAGAGCACCTTTAACATGTTTACATTCATTAATTAGCATATGCATATGTTTTGTAAGTATGTAGGCTACTTTCCCTTTATAAAACCGTGGCGTCGTCACTTCTGATGCATCAAGTAAAATAAGTGCACATTATATTGAATTTTAACATTCAGAACAACAGTTCAAAAACGTCCCACATTTGTCCCAATATCCCGAGGTGACATCGCAGGGATATACCTGCGACGTCCAAACAGTGCCCATATCCTGGTCTCCTGTATGTCGCATAGATATCTATGGGATATTAAGGCTGCTCCCACGGATATCCCATTGTCCAAGATGGGATATCCTACAGACGTCGTCAGGACGTCTGTTGTTTGTTGGGTAAAAGTTGCCGCATCACTTATCGAGTCTTAATTGTACCTAGTCGAGGCGGTTACAAGAATGACTGGAGACGGGGCAATTCGGCGATGACCCAGATACCAGCAGAGTAAGCACCCCTAATCCCAGCGGTCTCAATCGGAATGGCTCAAAATGAAGACAAATGCAACGGGTTATCTACTCAGTTGTGGAACCCCTTGATAACTTCTTCCTAGAAGTTCAAGGTGTAGGGCCTCTAAGACGCCAAATGCAGGGCCGACGCACCTCGGCATCGTGAATTTAATGTTCTGTGAATGATTGCATGGTCCAGGCTCCTCAGAAATTCGCGAATTATTGAGCCTGCGAATTTAACCTCTTATGAAGTGTAGCGCTATGTTCTTCAACGAAGTTCACCATATTTTAGAAGGAAGCAGACGAGCTTCGACGCAGGAACCGAAGGATAATTCTGCAAGGAATACATCGCCCTCTTTGCAGTAAATAAGCGACCGGCAAACGAAAGCGCGGGGTTTCAAAATGTTATAAAAATTACTTTCGTCCAAGCTCGGAGAGTGATCCATATCTGGGCGAACATAATCTACAGTGGATACACAACAGAAAAAGCAGCCTGATCCGGCCACGGCAATTGAAGCACAACCTGTACGTGAACACGGAACACGCTCTCAAAAACATGCAAGACGCAGTAAGTAGCCTTATCAAACTTGAACTATGCATACGCAGTCTATCTCAACAAAGTAGTGAGACAGAGTGAATCGAACGCTATCTTCTTTGCGTACGTAAAGGACAGCGAGCGATGCGCTAGAACTCTGATATCCAAGGTGCGGTAAACGCGAACAGCCTGATCTGACATCAATAAAGAATGCCCAACGTCCGTAAACGCAATCTCCATAATGTGCAAAAATGTGCGTATTGAATAAGCTTAATTCATAACAAGCTTAATGTGCTTATGCAACCACAGCAATGAACGAGCGATCAAGGTGAAAAACGCAAAAAACAGTAGCCTTATCTCGCCCCGGCAATGGATGCGGAGTGTAATTGAACAGTGTCCAAAATGTGCAAAACGGAAAAAGTAGTCTTACATAATCTCAGCAATGGCCGCATGCTCTACGTGAACAGAATCTGCGATCCGTGAAAAACCCAAAACACTAATCCTAACTTATTTAATTTTGTATTTCTTCCCGGTTTGCGCCGCGAAGCAACGGTGGCTATGAGCGTCGTACAGATGTGGGCAGATGGACAGGGGACAGCAGGAAGGATGGGGATTAGTATGTATCCTGTGTCGGCTTCAGGGGGACTGTGCTCACATTCGTCCTGAAAGACTTCGGAAAACTTGAGACAGCACATTCAGCCTTGTCGCTGGTGGTTATCTTAACTCGCCTCAACTCGCCTCGCCAATGGATACGCAGTTTAAGTGAGCACAATTCTCCAAAATGAGCATATCGCGTAAACTAGCATTTTGTCATTTCAGCAATGGGAGCGCGGTGTGCGTGCGCCCATTCTTATTTAATTAATTTTCTATCGTTTAATCTTGCCACTGAATTGCTGTTAATTTGCTCTTTTTTGCTCGCCTATTGCTACTAATAAATGTTTTTGATTTCAGCGGTCCAATACAATTCAGACGCGAAATCGGTTTTTGCAATTGGATTTTGTTTGATTTCCGCGAAATAACGCTTCTCCTTTCAAGCAATAAAACGTGTTACATACCCGCTCAGATGGTTACTTTAATTTGTCCCAGTGAACTCGTTAGCGGACTACTTTGCACGAGCATCAACTGCTGTACCTTTGCCAGGACCGCGTCCTGCATCTACGTTAGGCGTAGCAGGCAATCTCTGTAGCAGCAGGCGAGAGACAGCTTTGCCAAAGTCCGACCCGCACGGTACGTCTTTCTTGCGTAAAATCAAGGTTTTAACACCAAGCGCGAAATTTTGTATGGCGTAGCTGCCCGTGATTCACTGCATCAGGGAAGGTTTGATAGTTCACGCAACAGTCAGTTCACGGGCTTCCCAACCAATCACCACACGTCAAGTCAAACAGCGTGATTTGGATTCGCGCCCCATTCCTTTTCACAGGAGTATTTTTTTTAACGGTGCGTCGCAATGCAGAGTTTTACGTAGCGAGATATTCAAAGAAACACGAACCATGCGGGCCGGCCTTAAAGGAAGCACAGGTTGGGTCGTCTGCGTACATGGAATGTACCGCTCCACAGGTTACGCTACAGATCGATAGAAAAACGTTTTCAAAGACGCTTTCTTACACTTATTATATTTTGCGTTCTGTATTCCGTCCTTCGATTTGTAAAAGCCAGCAACGCACATGCCGAGTACAAACCGCCTTAGTCTTAACAAGCACCTGACTAGCGAATTAGCATACACCGCTTCTTTTACGAACATGATTGCAATACGCTATCTCGCGTCACTCACAGACACTGACATATGAGACTGTAGCACTGGAATGTGTGGAAGATATTTCGAACCGACTAGGCCTCCGAATCTAAAACTTAGATATTAGTTTTTCTAGACCATAGTTTCAAGTTCGCTTACTCATTCTGAGTCGTAGATATATCCTTTCAAATAGGAAGTGCCTTTGTATCTTCTACCAGGGCTCACTCAAGGCTCACAGAGGAAGTGGTACGTCGTATGATGTGCGCTATTCCACGTCACGTGCAGGGTATAAGTAAAAGCAGCTTCTCAGGACAACATCGACGAAGTAGAAGATGTACATTAAAAATGTAGAAATGAAGTGCCTCTTCATTTTGAAAAGTATCTGAAAAAGGTAGTTTATATGGCGCTAACCCAGCTGCACTACGCCAACTGTCATGTTAACGGACTGCAAGTATGGTGACCATGGGTTAAAATAACTAAACACAAGGACACTCTGCCTCCGCTTGGTACCTCATTGGTACCTCATTGCGTAGAGTACATAGTCAATGTCACAAAGTCATAGAATCCCAGGTGCTGTTGACATGCTCCTCCAAAGCTTAAGTCTAAGAGGCAACAGGTATATCACACAGACGCCATCGCCCAGAAATGGTTGCTCACTTCAAGGTGAACTGTACACTGCACTCTAACAGCGTGGAAGGTACAGGGCCATTACATCCAACGAGCTGTTACATCCATCGTGTCGTGACATCTATCGGTGGACGTAATGGCACAATGGATGTAACGGCTCGTTGGATGTAATAGCACGGTATGGATGTAACGACGCGCTGGACGTAACGGCCAAAAAATCTGGGTCGTCATGGGGGCGATGGGAGGTAAGAAGGTCAACGGGAGTAGAAGCCCGGATTAGGAATAGCAGGAGTGAACCGGTGACCCGCCTGTGTTCAAGACGACTACAACCCGCAGGCGATTGCTGTTCTTTTATTTCTTTCTATTTCGTTTTCTTTTTATGGAAGGAATACCAAGCCGGCCCATGCCTGACTAACCTTTTCTCGATTCTTTTTCAATAAACAGCCCTTCCCCCTCCCCCGGTTGCTGGTCAGTGGCGATGTACGTTCAACCACATTGCATAGTGCATGAATATCCAACAATAATGCGTCACTGTAGCTGACCAATAGTATTAGTTCCGCCTATCCTTTCTTTTCTCCCGGTCTCGCTGGCATGGGACGCGCGGACATCTGCATCCAAATTCGATGCCAAAACTTATCAAATTGCGGCGTTCATTTCCACCCCATTCTTTCCCGAACGAACTTCAAACGTGAACCAGTACAACCTAACCGCAGACAGTCTCAAAAAAGAAAAGAAACACGCCCATACAATGCAGCTTCTACAAGCATAAGATTACCCGTCACGACGGGAGCTCTGCTCAAGCGCTAACTTAACCTGCCAGCCTCACGTCCACAACGTGTGGCTGAAACATGTGGCAGACATTGAAAATAAAATACATAACTAAATGAATTAAGAGGGGATACGACCTCCTGCGGCCCCATGTATTCTCTATGGGCGAAACAATGCGATCTTTTGCAGCTAATACTGAACCGATTTGGACCAAAATGGCCTTGTTCGATAGATTTTAGAATTTCAAAAAGTTCGCATTGGAGACATTTGCAATTTTTTTTGCAGAAGTTTTTAAAAACCTTACGAAAGCAGCAAAAAAATTATAAGTTCGGTCTCTCGCTTTTGGAAGTTCGTAGCTCGTTTACTGTAGCACATATGTGAAATGTAATCAGTAGCATTTACGCGGAATTCTTTCTTGAATATTTACGTGTCCATGTCATGTCTGTCCATGCCTCCAGTTGTTCACAATATTGAAAAAGCTTAAGGTATGTACGGCTCCGTGAACTGCCCCGTCTTGCCATCGTACAGTAGCGCCACATTGCTGGTCAGAAGAGAACTTCATATCGTTCCGCGGAATGCAGTCACTGTTCTGGCACCCTATCCCAGAAGGGGTTTCCCCGGCAGCGGAAGCGCGAAATTGAGGTCGTGAAACCTGTCTGAAGAGATCCACGTTGAGTAAGTCGTCGCAAAATAATGGGGAGGCCTTGAGTGAGAATAGGGAGAATAGGCGGCATAGACCAGGAAAGCTTTGCTACACTACACAGCCACACAATATTCGTCTCGCATCGCATGCACGTAAAAAGAACGGTAGGGTTAGGGGAGGTGAGGCACAGTGAGACCGAGTGGTGTTATCATTCGCTCTCCCGATGTGTTGAAATTGGAAGACAGTTTTTTTTCTTTTTTTAATGAGGTAATATCAAACAGACAAAGACTGGATTATGGAAAGGCCGAAAAATATGGAATTCCAAGAGGATGTCTGCGAAATAAATAATTTATGAATAAAATGTTGAAAAAGACTCCACGTAGAAATTCACTTTTCAACTGAACTTTTTCAAAAGAACCTCTTTCTCTATCCACAGCTGTAAGATCAACCCCAGTACACGAGGGATGCTGCCAAAAAGTGGCATGCGCTGGACAAGGTCATGCAAAGTTATTTTAAATGCATAAAAAGCATTTAGCACATTAATTCCGAATACCTGTCCTGAGCACAGCGTTGTGGATCTACCTGATGTAGCAGATGTAACTTTTCGAATATATATTTTTCCTTTCTTGGTGGCCTCTGGCTTTCGATAGTTCAGTCTTCCGATTTCTCGGGCTCGGGGTCCAATGATGGGTGTAACAGCGGTCCCGGAAAAAACGGTCCCGGAAAAAAGGGTCCCGGAAAGAAGGGTTCCGCTGGCACAAGGTGGAAAAAATGGTCCCGCAGGCATGCGATATAGCTTTGCAATCGCTTAAACACACATCTATGGTGTGACAGTGATATATGTATTATATTTTGTGAACACGGTGTTTTTTTTCCTCTTTCTCTTTTTTTTTTTTTTGATTTGTAGCAGGGGTGTCACATATTACACCCAAAAGAAGGGTGCTTATTGGGTATATTGACTAAAAAAATGGCAAGTTCTGAAAAAAAAAAAAGGCTTGCTCCCAAAATTCACGGAACACTATTTGCACTGATGTACTGCAACATGCATTTGCAAGTCTGAGCGTCTTAGCTGCCTAGACTCTTGGGGACATGTTTACAAAAAGAAAGTGCCTGGTGGATGATTGCCAGTGAAGGGTGTAGGAAAGAATGTCCCCGGAAAAAAATGTCCCCGGAAAAAACGTCCCCGGAAAAAATGTTCGCGAAAAAAATGTCAACGTTCCCAGCCCCTCGGGTAAGATTATAGCGCAAAACAATGCACCGACTTTTTGATCATACCAAAGAAGGTATTTAAAATTCGACTACATACCTACAACTGCGGGTGCAATAGAGTAAGTTACGAGAGTGAATGAAGGACATTATTCTCAATAGGCACGAAACAACGGTGAGGCGAGTAGAAGGAAATGCCGCATATTATATTTCTTTATTTTTTTCTGCAATTCTATATTTATTCATGTACTTCCTGATCCACATGTGTTCGGCTGACGTTAAAACCGTATCGTCCGTCCAATGCCGCGCAGTAATTGCTAAAGGGCTCTTCTCTCCCGGTGTCTACTGCATACAAAGATTCCGAAGCCATTTTTTTTTATTGAGCCAGATTTTGATTAACCATTTTCGATACCTTTACACGCTTTTTTGGCGCTATTCCTATTGCTTCTATAGATAAATTATAGCAGACTTGTGTGAGCATCACCATATAAATGCGACAGCAAATCAATCCTTAGACGGTAATTGTGAACATGCTTACCTTCAACTTACTCCTTGAAACACGTTGGTCCTTACTTGTCAGAACAGAATAAGCATCAGCAATGACAGGACGATCAATAAATGTACGGCAACAAAATGCGGCCTAAATACCATGCGATTGTATCCTCAACAACCCGTTCTGTTCAGTCGCACCGTTCGGGATGACGCCGAAATAAATCATGTAAAAATAAAACGTTCAAAAATAAATCTCTCAAATATCAAATTTGCAAAATAAACTCTTCAATATAAATCATGAGAAAATCCACGCTGTCGAAATAAACTCCGAAAAATAAACTTTGAAGAATAAACGCTTCGAAATAAATCTTTTAACATCCATCGTCCCTGATTGGTGCACAGCCGACGGCTCTATGTGCGCCGCAGAAAATAGTACCCTCCTCGCGCTTGGGGCTAGCCAGGGCTATAACTGTGAACGAGGATTTCGGTACACCGGAAGTAGGTTGTCTGTCTGTATGTGATCCGTGACAAGTTTTGCCAACTTAGTAGGGGGGTGGGGGGCTGATATCATTCGGAATGACGGATGCCCGAGAGCGTATTATTCGGTGAAGTTCTGTTTTAACAGTGCAAGTAACGCGCGACATCGGTGTAATATAGTCTAATGTAGAGCCGACTATCAGGAGAGTTTGGCCGTTCTGTTCTGACGCCTGTTCTGTCTGTACCTTATGTCCTCAAATATTGCAGTATGCTATCCCATCAAAGGAGCCCAACTTTTTGCACTTGTTCAACACCCCGATTTTGTTTTTTGGGGAAACTCCGGGTAACCTCTTCACAGGGGACACTTCTTCCGGGGACCTTCAGCTTATTGCTTGGAAATACGTTGACCCTCATTTCACAGCACAGAATAAGCATTAACAATGACAGGATGTTCAGTAAACGTGCTGCAACAAACTGCATTCTAATACCATGCGATCCTAACATCAACACCCTTATTTTGTTTCTTTCGGGAGCTCCCGGTAGCCTATCCACAGGGGACATTTTTTCCGGGGACATTCTTTCCGGGGACTTTTTTTCCGGGGACATTTTTTCAGGATCCCGCCAGTGAATGACTTGTACTACCCACTCAATGAATTTTAGAGGATATGGTGTCGCTCTATATATTTGGCAACCCGAACGTGATTGTCGTCGTGTACAATAAACACTTGCAATAACACAGTCATCTCTACTTTTACTTTTTGTTTTCTGCCTAAGTGATCAAAAGTACGTTATCTAAAGGGAAGTTTGATGAAACGATTTATTCCCTGTATTAATTCTCAACAATTCTATCATATCTACTTTGTAGAGCTCATTTTTTATCGCAGCCGCTCGTCTGTGGAAACTATAAGAAGGAAATTTCGCCATGGTACAACAAAACATATTAAATTAACAGCATATAAAGCATTAGTTCCGAGTGGCTCGGGACTAACATCTCCATTTCTTTCTTTTACAAATCAATCAATCAAAACATTAGGAAGGGGGTTGCCTCAGGACAGAAGCCGCCGATATTTCGAACAGAGACTGTTCTTCTTCTATTCTTCTGAGACTGTTCTTCAGAGACTGTTCTTCTTCAACAGTCTCTGTTCGAAATATCGGCGGCTTCTGTCCTGAGGCAACTCCCTTCCTACATCTCTACCGGTTCGCTGGATTTCTACCCATCTGCAATCAAAACATTAGTTCCCCTCATTTAGAGTATGCATCTGCAGTCTTGGATCTCTGCACATCCACGCTGTCCGAGAAAAAAAAAAATAAAGAAGACAAAATGCAAAGGTCTGCTGCACGGCTTATCTTGTCTAGGTTTCGGAGGACTTATTCGGTTAATGTTTGTGGCGACAAATAAATTTAGATTCACTTGCACACAGACGCAAGGTAAATACACTAAATCAGAATAGTCAGTTAAATACAAAATGCGTCCGCAAAATGTTCTAGTGTGAGAACTAGGCGCCAAAGAAAAATCAGCAGGTGAATATAAATAAGCGAGGGCCAACGAAATATAACATTTGGACTCCGCGCTGCGTCCAGAAAGTCAGACAAGCTAAGATAGCAAGTCACCAGATGCAGTCCACAAAGGGACAAAAGGGAAGAATTGGCTTTCGTCGGGACCTCCTTCTTTCTTTGTAGCTGAGTTGACCTTGGCAACCCAAACATGACGTGAGATCCCTGCATCTCAATAGTCAAGGAGGTCACACGTGTTTTTGGGACTACACAATCCTTCGGAGGAGTGAGTTATTTGTACTAAGGGTAATGGTTACAGCTTCCTCCAGGCTGAGACCCGTATGTTCGTGTGGCGCCATCTACGAGCGAAAAAATCGTGAATCGGAGATGCCGCCTCACTCGTATCCCCTCTTAAGCATGAACGTGTCTTTAATGATCTTATCTGTGTGCTGCTCTCGCTATATAGTTGCGCAACGGTACCATTACAAAAGGTATAGCAGTGACTTAACAGTAAAAGATCACGGTTTCTTGAACAACGCGGCATACTATATTTTACTGGTACATCAGTTACAAACAGCTCTTCATTCGCGGACTATAACATTATGTACATGGCAAAATCCCAACGTCTACCACGCGCTTCAGGTACGTTGCGACGTCTTCATATTGAACGGGGGCACACAAAAAAATAGCGGCGAAATAGTTCCATCTCTTCGGCATATCGGGCGTTCCTCTCGCGGATTCGTGGCGTTTGTAGCTCCAGCAGCGCTGCAGGGTCGCACAGCAGGAGCCGCAGCTGGTACTTTGCAGCGTGCTGCACCTTCTGGAAAAATGCAAGCAGTTCCGCGAGATTTGGGTGCTAGTTCGGGAGTTGGTCATCGAGTTCATTGTGCCAACCCTCAAACACATTCGTGGTGCGTGCTCCGGAGTTGCTAAAGTGGTCCTATACGTCACGGACGGGAATGTATATCAGCCAAAATTGCGGAAGTAGGATATGAAGGGCTGCAGCAGAGCGCTCAGAAGAGGTGATTCTTGCTGAGGTGGATTGGAAATGAAAATCTCGCTGAACGAGAGACGGAAATGTTCGGGGAGGAAGGGCAGGTGCCTTACCACCCTGAACCACTCTCGTACTTCTTCATTGTCCTGCAGACGGTTCTCAAGCAAAGCTCGTCCCGCTTTCCATTTATCACCTTCGCATAATGAAAGGCGCAGCCATTTATTTTTATCGGCTGATTCACACGTACAGCGCTGAACACTGTCACTGCTGCATTTATAGCTGCAACTTCGACGTGAAACATCCAGTGACCTGAGCTTTGTAGTGTTCCCAAGTGGCTGAAACGCCGTAGGAGTGTGTCACGAATTACATCATGGGTTTATTTATGGGCGGCTGTGTCGGGATCACTCTGGTTTACACTTCGCAAAATAAACTTCGAGAATAAACTCCTCGAAATAAATCACGAAAAAATCCACGGTGTAAAGATAAAGCCGTAAAAATCAACTTTTGCGATACAAACGCTTCAGATTCAAACTTTCAAAATAAATCGTCTCTGATTGGTCGTCAGGCACGGCAGCCTCAGAGCAGCGAAGGCTTTTGGCTCCCGCGTCTCAAAATAGTTTCCCGCAGGGTGAGGCTTTTTGCGGTGGGCTGGGAACGAGAGTGCCGAGTCTGGACGAATCGTTTACTGTATTCTCCGCCGGCTATCAGGATTCTGTTGACACTGCTGTTAATGATTTGATCTGCTGCTCGCCTGTCAAATTTGAGTATGTCGAACTCTGAATTCGTGTGGTGTCACCGAATGAGTTCCCGGTGTTGGTCCCAGCCGTCCCAGCTATGGTGGACACCTGCTATATAATGAACATTGTCGCGAACATCGCCATTCTCCTGCAGCTGCCTTGGTTGTGAAGTCGTAGAGTTGAAAAGTGACGGTCGACGAAAAAGCCTGCTTCCGATACCGTGTGGATGTGTTGTGTTTATCCGTCTGTATGTGTTTGTGTGTGTTCCAGCCTCAGAACCGTAGAATCGTGAAATCGGAACCTGCCTGTGGTTTTCCTTGTGAGCCTACGTTCTGATTAACGCACGGAACATGTACTGGACAGACTCTCGAAATGCATTTCTGCAAATAAGCTGCATATGATTGTGAAGAAATTGTGTGTTTGTTTGCAAGAAAAAACTATTTTCTCTCGAATGACTAACTTGAGTCAGCAGAGGTCCTATTTTTTTTGTAACCAGTATACGGTAATCTCAAAGTGTAACGAAATAAGATTCAATTTCAGGAACATCCACATTGATTCGCGCACCTCCCTAGACAACGATTTGCCATGCAAAAGCTGCAAAAGATGTATCTAGACATAATACTTCAAGCACTTTGTTTTCACTGGTCTTTGAATACACTGGAATCGAAGAATGCCATTTTCAAGGTCTTAAAAACCATGAAATTTTCTCACAGGAATTTTTGCATCTTTTTTTATTCGCGTGGACATACAGTGTAAATTCTGGTTATCAGATGTCGGAACTGAAGAAAACTAAGAGCAATGAAATAACTGAAATCAGAAGTGTGAGAAATGAATGGCACCCTCTGTTGTATTTGTTTGCCTTCCTTTCTCTCCTATGATCTTCGCATTCAGAAATTCCCAAGTACGTTTATTAGCAGTCATTCTTTATGCCAAGAAGAGGTCTAAAATTTACGGTACGAGCTACTTCACTGTATGGTACCCTTGCACGCATTTTTACAGCTTATAAATATTGTGCTGAAATATGAAATCGCTGTAAAACTTGCATCCTATACGACATTACATTAAATGTGCTGCTTGCAGTTCTGCAGCGTTGTTTCTTCCTCACGTTCAAGTGAAAAGGCAAAAAGAACACTCCGGGGCTTACTCTCACACAGCCATTATTTGGGGGCCATGTCCTCGCACTTTACGAGCATACTTTGGAAAACTATAGCGGCACATAGGGAAACCGACATTGCATTTGCACCGACCTTCTGTTTCTAATAATTAAACGAGACCTAATTAGTACATTCGCTTCGGATGTAGAACATGTTGTCATCCTTTATAACTGCAAAAATATTATTTCTCTAAGAATAAAAAATCAGTTCATGGACATGCTATATGCACCGCACCTACTAGAAATTAACCAGTGCTTGCTGAAATTATACTGGTATTTGTGTTTTATGTGATGTATGGCCCACATTTTCTTTTTGACCAGCTATGCCAGTGTGAGAGCTCCTACGCCAGACTAGCTAATTCCTCCTCTTTGTCCTCTATGTGGTCACATATATGTTATGCTACAAGGAAGCTACCTGATACCACAGTACCAAACAGGTGAATTTACATGAAGACAATCACATAGCAGAGTGAATAAGAACCACCATTATTGACTTAGTTTGCTTGGTCGATGACAAGTGAAGGTGGCATATTTCTTTCCTCAGATTTTTTTTTATTGGTTTGTTCCAGCTAAAAACAGAAGCCATACACTGAGCAGCAGGGCATAATAAAACCCTCCATAAGCATCACTTTGCCTCTTTGGCTTTGGCAAGCGTGACTTTGCCTCCACAAGCATAACTTTGACATAATTGCTTTGTGCCGTGATATAGGGTACTATGACTGTGTTCGCAGTACCATTTAAGACGTTGGCACCTATAGGGCTAGATTGTAGCCCCCTATAGTGTGCAGATATTCTGATGCCTGCAGAGCTGTAAGCTGTTCTTCCGGGTGAAAGAAAGCTTGAAGACTGCTTACGTTGTGGCTCACTGCCAAAGAGATACGGTTGGAGAAGAAATTACTGGACATAAAGCACAGTGAGGCATGCTCCACCCAGGCCACAAGGAGGTACACAATTAATTTGAGCCACCTTCTGTTAATGCAGCAAAAACACATATTTCCACTGAAAGAAAGACTGTTTTTTTTTTCTGTGTGGTTGAAGGGCACACGAGATCATAATAAATTGTTTCCAAAAGCTGTTACGTCGCATTCTGACATGATCTGAGCCAATATGGTCAGCTGATGCTATAAGACCTACAGAAAACACATGCCAGCAGATTCTGAACATGCTATAGGAGAGGGTATGCCCTTGAAATGATGAGATTTGTTCACTTTCCAGATGACTCCAGGTATGTGAAAACAATCATAAATGTTGACAAAGCTGTTATGAAGCAGCGACTGCAATTAATCTGTAGAACTGGGCAGAACGGTTGAATGCAGAATTGTTCAAAGTGTGCTATAGCATCATACAGATGGGATATGAATGAGCTGACGAAACATTTTTCTTGTGTAAGAGCAAATACAACTGTAGGTTCTCAAAATATTTTTTTTTGCTTCCTAGATGGCCTCAACTGACGAACAAGCTGCAGCACATTATGGTGACAATTTTTTTAATTTTTTCTAGAGAAAAATAAACCTCTAGATTTTCAATATGTTGCAGGAGAGGACTAGTTATACAAATAAGGAAAGATTTCTTTTAGACGACCTATATGTGAATATACTATCTGAAAAAAAAAGTAATTTTTTGCAAGTGCTTGTTATTCTCAAACACATGGTTAAACAATGAATATAGATCAGCTTGATATTTTTATGTGAAGCTAATCACAAGCAATCAGTTACAAGCATAAATAATCTGGGGCTCCTTGAAGAATGCTAATTTGTCAGAAATTTATTGTAAACTTGACTCCAAATGTGCTCCTTTCTCGAGTTCTCACCACGTCACCAGATTTATTCTCGTTCTACATACCCTTTGGGATGGCAGAGCCGTGGTTCCCCTCTAACACCAGGCAAGGAAAGCGCACAAATGATGCATATGTAGATGTCAGAAGGAAGCTCGTAAGGGACAACATCATATTTCGGCACAGTTTAATGTGCCCCTATTGTTCAAGAAAACAAAATGATGAGTTACATTCGATATATGCATCGTCTAAAAAATGCACACAATTTTTTTCAGTGATATTTAACAGAGTCAAGCTGCATCTCTGGCTGGTTTTGGCTGGAATAGCCCAGGTTGACAGTTACACAAGCTGATGTATGTCAGCACTGAAAATATGAAGGAAAAATGGCAATTTAAAATGCCTCACTCAACTTACTACTTTTCATAGCTTACACCTTGACAGGTGTTTTTTTATCCTAAAATGGTTTCATTGCCAAAATCAACGAGAATGACCGTCATCACATTAACAAGTTTCAACTTTATACCAAGTAATAACAAACATGTGCTTACTTTTTCTGCAATCAAGATGTAAATTACATCGTTGAGTTGCAGGCTTCAGTGAAAAATCACTGCTTGTGATGTCACTGCTGAGTGAGTACGGCACTGCTAGTGACGCAACATGTGATTCCAGTGTCTTTCACCCCACCCCACGTTATTTCATGAGCAGTTGGCATCAGAATCAATCAGCTTGCATGATGCACTTATGAAGGGTAATTTCATCTGTGCCGATAAACATACTGCAGTGTTAATTTACAATGTAGTTTGTGGCTGTGGAGCACACTCATATTCAGTATGCCATGTGAACTAGGGGAGCATTTTCTGGCATAAACATTAGATGAGTGAAGACCCCCCAAAAATGTAACCACTGTTTACGTGCATTTGACAACCTCCATTTTTATTGCTGAGAGGCTCTCTTCGTAGCAAGAGGGAAACGGTGCTGGAAATGTGGCACATGTTCATAAGATGTAGAACCAGAGACACAGAAAAAAATTATACAGATAAAATGGTTAAAAAGCAAATGAGCTGGTTGCTAAGATCCATGACGAAAAACCCGAGACTGGGAAAAAGGACGAAAAACAGACGACACAACACATAGTCTCAAACACAGCTAAAGTTTAATCGACAACCGCACACTTTTAACAACATCAGGTGGGGGAGGAGGGACAGTGCCTCAGTCGGAGGCTTTTGAGAGAAACGTTGTCAATTTTGGGGGCTGGGAACTGTGTCAGCAAAGCGTCTGTGACCTTCGGCCCTGCTTTGGCGAGCATTTTGCACTGTCCCTCCTCCCCCACCTGATGTTGTTAAAAGTGTGCGGTTGTCGATTAAACTTTAGCTGTGTTTGAGACTTTGTGTTGTGTCGTCTGTTTTTCGTCCTTTTTCCCAGTCTCGGGTTTTTCGTCACAGAAAAAAAAATGACAGCATATCATGATCTCAATCATGTCATTGTTCATGACTTGAAAACCCGAGACGAGGTAGGGATGAAAACAGACATACACAAACACGGTCTCAAACTCAGCTGACTTTGTATATGTCTGTTTTCGTCCCTACCTCGTCTCGGGTTTTCAAGTCATGGATCGTCACCACCAGCTCGCTTGCTACCTAACTTTCCTTTCGTTATCATGTCATTGTGTCCGTGTTTCTGTCTCCTGTTCTGCATTTGTTAATTTTTTTGTGTAGTTGCTGAATTTTAGCCCAACAGCAGGGGTCAGCAATTAGAGCACATCCAGAACATGCAAGGCATACATTTCCTCATTCCTCATTCAAGTAACGTTGAAGAAGTAACCATGCGAAGAAACAATACAACAGTGGAGCTGGCTTCAGTACACTACAACATGTAACAATATACAGTATGTCTCAGTGTTTCCCAAACCGTGTGTCAGGACCCCCATTGAGGCCGCGATAGCCCAAACGGGGCCCAAGAGAAAGCAGATGAAGTGAGGGCAATATGCCACAAAACCAAGGAAACTATCTCGACTGCATTATATTGAAGTTGTTTTACAAAAATGCAAGTTCAGTTCAGCACACAATCAGTCGGGAAACAAGCTAACTCGCAGCAATGCTTTGAATCAAGTGTGCCGCAGTATTCCTCACTGTATCATGACGAGTCCGTGGACCTACATCAGACGCTATTTGCACGCGCTAGTATAACATTCGTATTTCTTTATTTATTTCGGGAACCCCAAGGGTCCGGAGGACATTACATGGGGGGTGGGAACTCGAGCGTAAGATACATTTACAGCAACTTGATAGAAACAAACAAGCAAGCAGAAAAGAACCACACAATTAGCGGTAAGTAAACAGGAAAATAAAGAAACGACGACAGTACAATCTTATATGAAAACAAGTATTAAAGCGTGAAACAGGGAGTTCGTTCACATAAGTACAGATAATTAACAAATATGATAAAGGGGAGCTGAAAAATTTCATAGCAACTGACATACAAGCGTGGTGGTCTTGTGGGTGGAGTGAACGGGAGAGGGTGTTACAAAATACTGTATGGTAGATAATAGTTGCGAGAGGTGATGGGAGGTTGTTCCATTCGATGGCAGTTGAACAAGAGAATGATCTGGATAATGCATTGGTATTACAATGAAAGCATGTGACCTTATTAGTGTGGTGGATGCGACGAAAAATGACACTCGGGCGGGTGATGGGCGATTGGTGCGGTGGCAAGATGAAAAAGAACCGATGGAAGAGGGCTAACTTGGCAAGACGGCGACGATGTTCGAGTGAGTCCAGATTAAGATTTGATTTTAACGCGGTTACAAGGGATCGAATTTGTAGTCGTTGGAAATGAAACGGGCAGCCCGATTCTAGATGGCTTCTAGGGCGTCCCAGAGATACTTTTGGGGAGGGTCCCAAATAGGTAATACATATTCCAGCTTGCTTCGTACAAGAGCCGTGAAGGTTAGGAGCTTAAGATGGAGCCCGCCAACCTGAGGGTGCGTCTACAAAGCCTAGGAAGCGAGAAGTGTTAGTTATTATGTGGTTGATGTGCTCGTTCCAAATTAGGTTGGAGGAAAGGTGGATTCCAAGATATTTGTAAGAATCTGCTCGGGTTAATGTGATATCACTTAGAGTGTAGGGGAAGGGAGGAAGACAGGAGACCCGTCTTCGAGAAAACGACAAAATGCGACACTGTGCGATGTTCAGAGGCATTTGCCGCTCATTGCACCAACGCCGGATTAGTTAAAGGTTGCTTTGTAAGGTTAGTTGGTCAGAAGGAGAGAGGATTTGCGTGTACACTACACAGTCGTCAGCAAAGAGACGAATCGTGGAAGATATGCCTGAAGGAAGGTCATTTATATAGATAAGGAAAAGGAGAGGGCCGAGGACTGAACCCTGAGGGACACCAGAAAGCACAGGTACATCTGGGGATAGGTGGTTGTTGCAAGTAACAAATAACGTACGATTAGTCAGAAATTGAGCTATCCAATGGACGACATACGGGTCGAGGTTAAGCAGATCGAGTTTGTATAGAAGCTTAGAGTGCGGCACCATATCGAAGGCCTTGCAAAAGTCTAAGAAAGCGGCGTCAGTCTGATGATTATTGTCCGCGTGGAGAAAGATGTCGTGAACAAAACTGACTACTTGAGTTTCACATGAAAAGAGGTTTCGAAACCCGTGCTGCAAGTGATAGAAGAAGCATTTTTCTTCAAGGTACTTAACTATGTTGGAGTATGCGTTCGAGAATTTTACATACTATAGAAGTGAGTGAAATGGGTCGGTAGTTATTAACGATGTAGCAGCTGCCTGATTTGTGAATAGGGACAATCTTCGCCATCTTCCAGTCCTGCGGTATAGCAGAATCTTGGAGTGACTGAGTAAATATGCAACATAGAATCTTGCTGGAAATAGATCTCGTGTTGTATAGAACCTTCGGGTTAATAGAGTCCGGACCAGCACTCGACGACAGCTTACGTGACTCAATGATTTTACAAATGCCATGAGTGCGGATATGAATCGGGACCATAGGTGACAAGGCGATTACTGATAATGGAGTTTGGGTGTACCCGTTATCGGTGTTGAAAACGGATGAAAACAAGGAAGCGAAAGCGTTGGCGCAGTAGCTGTCGGCGGGTGTCAGTTAGACTGATACGGTGGGATTTTGGTGGAAATAAGATTTTCCAAAATTGTTTTGGTTTATTCGTCAAGAGAGACGGGAGGTCGATGGTAAAGAACTTATGTTTCACTTCCTTGATCGAGCGCCTGTATTCCCGTTCACAGTAGTGAAATTTAGCCCATGATACGTTGTCGCCAAGACGCTTTGCTTTCCTGAATAAGCGCTTTTTCTTGGTTAGCAAGATTTTAAGACTTTTCGTGAACCAAGGATTGTGATCATAAGATTTCACTCTTATCTTTGGAACATTGTACTCGGTAAGGTAGTTTATGTTGTCACGAAAGAGGGAGCAGTTATCCTCAATGGAGTGAGGCAAGGTGCCATGAAATGAATTTTCATACAGAGCTTCAAGACCCTCGTTGATGGCTTTGAAGTGAGCTCGAGCATAGTCGTATATGGTTTTATCGTTGAATTTATGAACATTTGGACTACTTGAAGAGATATCTTAGAAAATGGTCACTGAGACCATCAGTGACATGCAAAGAAGTGATGTGCTCAGGATGGGAGGTTAAAACCAAGTCAAGGGTTGACTGCGTGGCATGAGTTATTCGGGTAGGATGTGGAACGGCATGCGATAGATTAAATGTAAGGCATAAATCCACAAACAGTGCCTCTTGTGAACTCCGGGAAAGATTGCCGTGGAGCAAGTCCCAATTTATTGACCGTATATGTATCAGCGTATATTGAAGGTGTATATTACTGTATATGTATCAGGGCACATTTCAAGCTTCCTGAGCGCGCACAGACGGTGATCTCAGTTGTCTCGCGACGTAACAGACGGAGAAAGACACCGGCTGACACACACAGACATCCCGAAGGCTATGCCCATCTTTGTTGATGCACCCACGAATCCACAGGAAGACTGCCGAAGCTCTCCCACTCGTATTAAGTACCTGTAGCTTGAACTACAAACAGTTTAGTGCACACTCCACGAAACGAGAACAGCTGATTGCTGATTTCATGGGCGCGGCCATGCGAGCCGAGAAGGACAGTTCAACAGAGGAGCAATTTTAGGTAAGTTCGAATGTGGCGCCAGTCGTCAGTGCAACAATTTCCAGAGTGAACCGAGCTCGATCAGCTCAGATAACGTTTTTTTCATTCTTTTTCTTTTTAGTATTATTTATCATTATTTTTTATTCATTTCCAATTCTAATTCCAATTCCAGCTCAACCGCTCAGCGCGCTGACACTAGTGCAACGTAGAGTCAATAAATCTTTCGCTTCCTCGCTTCCCTAAGGAGAAGATTACTTGAATTATATTCGTGTTGTGTGATTCCTTTTTCCCTCTCCACGTTCCAGAAACATACGGTTTGTGAGCCAAGACAATATTGTTGCGAGCCCAATTGACATACAAAAGTATCCCGTACCGTGAAGACCACCACCCCAAACGTGGTTGCCACGGTTTCGGTATTGGCCCATTTGCATGTCAGAATTCAGGGATTGATATTTTAATACACGTACGGTGTTTCAAAATTTTTAAATGAGGATTTTAACTAGGACAGTCTCTCATATCGGTATCTGGCTTTTGTTCAAGACGTCCTTATTAGAGTTAATTAATGAATTTAATTGATTAGATACGCGCCCGTAGAACTCAACTGTGAAAATGACGTCAGAAGAAAAGTTTGTCCAAGCTGAAACACACACACACACAAAATAAACGGGGTGCCACAAACGCATACTTTGTGGTCGTAGCCATATTTTAATGGAGATTTTTTTTTAAATAAAACAACTAGGACTATGTGTACATTAGTTTCGCACTCACGCGTACCCGAGTGGAGGAAAACCTTATCTGCAAGGTATTTTGGCATTCTAATTTCCATAATTCACTAAGATGTATTTTTTTTTATGAAGCCGTTTTTCTTTCTTTCGAGAAACAGAAAGAGCAGAATTGCTGGCAATCGGTTTAGATATGAGATGAATCCTTCATCTATATGCTTCAAATTATTATCCACAGAGGTGACATTTGTTTTTAGTGCACCGTTTCAGATTTTCCATTATGGAGATACCTCGCTCGCACTAACTAGGAAGTCGACAAGGGGGAGCGAGCCCTAACCTAACCTAACCTGAAGGAGAGCACTGCGGGACTTGGAGTTAGAGATTGAGAAGTACGTCATTTTTAAAGAGGTCCTCGGAGGGAAAATTTGGGGGGGGGGGGGGCAGAGCCAGCACCGTGAAAACTCGAGGAGCGGTGGACTGTTCCCCCTGCCCCCCATTCCGATTTATACCGAAACTAAACAGGAGCAGCTTTCCAAGCTAGGGCTCCGGAACGAACCGACAACCGTTAAAAACAATAAAGAAAAAGAAAAAGAAGAAAGAAAAAAAGAGGAAGGAAGCACAAAAAAGGTATATTCGCTTGAACCGCAACGGGTCAAAAAACATTGCAAACACGTTTTTCTTGTGCGGGTCATCGGCATTTAGCAGCCTTTCTGAACCGTGATGTGGATTACAGGCCCAAATAATGACAAATGAGCAAGCAAGCATCCTCGCTGCTCACCTTTTGGTCACTTTACGTCGTAAAACGACGATAAAACCGGAGACACTTCTACCATCAACACTTTAGGTCGTTTGAAGTGGAAATTGTTGCGCCTACCACTAGCGCCACATTCGCGTTCAAATTGCTCCTCTGTTGAACTGTCCTTGAAAGAACTGATGTTCTGAGGCTGGAACAACATAGAAGGGACAAATACATACAAAGCCTCAATTTGCCTACGAAATTAACGATGAAAGATGAAAGTCACTGCTGTTCAACTTCAACTGTCCTTGTCGGCTCGCATGGCCGCGCCCATGAAATCGGCAATCAGCTGTTCTCGTTTTCTGTAGTGTACACCAAACTGTTCACAGTTCAAGGTACAGATACTTAATCCGAGTGGGAAAGCCTCGGCGGTCTTCCTGTGGATTCGTGGGTGCATCAACGAAGATGGGCATAGTTTTCGGGATGGCTGTGTGTGCGACAGCTGATATCTGTGCGCTGAACTAACTTCAATTTTTTAAAAACAACTTCAATATATTGCAGTTGTAGCGTGATAGTTCCCTTGGTTTTGTCGCATATTGCGTTCACTTCATCTGCTTTTTCTTTTCGCCAAGTGGTGTAACCCCCGCTTTGACTATTGCGGCCTCCCTAAGGTTTATGTGTCAGTTTTGGAAACACTGATATTGTTACATGTGACACACTGTAGTGTACTGCAGCCGGCTTCACTGTTTGACTGATAATTTGCACGGTTACTTCTTTAATATTATTTGAATTACTTTCATCTGATACTGTACCATTAAATAGGATAGGAATCCATTATGGTTTAGAATTATTTTTCCTTTGCAATGTTCCCACATTGATCTTGGTGACAAGTTGTCTCTCATTAAATTCCTTTTGGGTTGTATTTCACACTGCTTACAGCATAATGTGAGAATGAGAAAATTTATGCTTCACATGTTCTCAGCGTCCTCTACAGCAACTGCTCCTGGGCTTAAAATCCAGAAACTACACACACACACACACAAAAACAAAAAACTGTAGAACAGACGACACATAAAAAAGGACACGACAAAATGATTGGGACTGTGTTATGCTATACTTTTTTTTGTGTGTGTGTCTCTCTCTCTCTGGTTCTGCATTTTTGTGAACATGTGCCATGTTGCCGGCACCCTTGCCCTCTTGTCACAAAAACACCCTCAGACATAAAAATGCAGACAAAAAAGTAGAGAACTCCAACTTAACATAACAAGAGAGAACAAAGATGGGGACACAGGGAGCTTCTAGAGTCTTGGCACATACGCAGTGACCCCTCGGTTTTTAACAAAAACCGTGGCCCCTCCCCGAACAATACTCCCATCTCCTTAAATAGTGACCGGTTGTGCAGTCGCACATTCAGTTTGGCACTGATGATGTCCGTCGCATGACGGATGAAACGTCTGAGTAAACCTTGTTATTTTGTTATGTTAAGTTGGAGTTATCTACTTTTTATCTAGTTATGTCGTCTCCCGGCTTATGGAGTATTTTTGCATAAATATGCAGGTTGTGAGAGGCACATAAACACTGCTTACATTGCTAACCTGTCTATCACAAGACATGTGAAAGCATTGCCAAATTAAAATTCAGTAATACAAAAATGATTCTGAAATACATAATTCCAATAGAAGGGAGGGTAAACATTGGAATAACAGATAAATGTAAAGCACTGAAGTGTTGGCATTCTTCTGATGTGTATGATATACTGCTCTATTTAACCCATGACATATATGTTGTCAGACATTAACTTCTTGCATTCAACATCCATATGCTATACCTATTCCATGTAAGCGACTCGTCTTTACACGGACACGTGGCGCACCATTTTGGCACAAGGATTTGATATCCCTGCTTGTTGGACATATCAAGCAAATACTGTTCCAAAATTGTGTTACCTACATGACATACTGCATCTGCTGAGATATGTTACGGGAGAAATACTCCTGAAGCGATTAAAGGAAGTGCATACGAGTACATATGCTTTGCAAAGTTGTTCCAAAGTTCCAAGTAGTTGTTACAAAGTATGTTCGTGTTGCATTGGCAAAGCATTAGTCATCTCATAAAAGAAACTAGTCAGAAATGCGAAGCCGCAAGGCACTGTTGCATGGCCATGTTCACAATGGGCAATGACGCTTTTCACTTTGCGTACCGCGGACTGACTATGCTCAATGAGTGGTTTGCAGTGTCTTGATGTAGGCCATGGCAACTACCGATGAACTTTGCAGAGTGTGCAACGATATCTTTTGTGAACGAGACAAACCTCAATATATTCCCACGTAATTTTGATCCTGCAATTAATTGAGTTGAGGGTTTCAGGTATTTAGGTGTGCACCTCTCTTCTGATATTTAGTGGAAATCACACAGTAGTTACGCATCCTCTAAGCCTATTAAAAAAAATGTCTCCTTGAAGTGGACACGAAAACTACCTTTCGCAGACAGTACGCAGCTGGCATACACAACCCTTGTACAAAGTGCCTTGCAAACAGTACAAATAACACCATACTGTTCAGCAGAGCCACCAATTTGGAACAGCTGAGCTACGCTCAAAGCTAAGGGGGACGACTTCGCATCAAAAAGGCACGGTCTTGAGGGGATTACGGTGGTCTCTGAGAGAGCACGCAACTTTCGGTCCTACCTTTCTTTCAAGAGGAGGCAGCGAACAAGTGCCCATTCGTGGATCCCAGCCCTCCCCTTCCGATTTGTTTCGGTATCAGTCTGTCCACCAATGTCATGATGACATTTATATTCTGTTGAGTTTCTTACGTGCTGTCCGGGACATGTATGTAGGTAGGTATGCCAAGAATTTTTTTTTTATTATTAACCTTTTTTGTAGTTGGAATCCCTCGAAAAACCATTGCACAGCACCAGAACACAAAGGCTACATAATGACCCAGTTTCACAAACCTTTTCAGCATCTGAACTGAGATGAATGGTCATTAAACTATCTGCTTCACTAAAGCAGTTATTACTGAAGTATTCACCACATCACGGATGGCAAAAAAGAAGTGTCTGTTAAGTTCAAGAATTGGCAACCCTTGATATTGGTTCAGTTAACCAGAGTTGGTGAAACCGGGCCTATGGAAGTCACCGAAACATTGATCACCTCACAAACCAAAGTTTGTAAAAAGAATTGAGTGCTAGCATGAAGTTTTGGCAATTGTGAGTAGCATTTGAACTGCTGCCTATGTAGCTGCAGCATAATTACGAGTAATTCAGAAAAAGTAGTACAAAATTTGAGGGTGCTCTACTCTATCTTTCTCTACATGGTACTAAAAACTGTGATGATTCCAAGTGCTCATCGTCTTGGCCCAGATTCTGTAGCAGATTTATCAGCCATTTGTGTTTCTATTTGTGGTACTGTGGCAAACTAGCCACTCCACCCACATACCAGCATTCCTAGGTTACACATAACTTGTAGTTGAAGTGTATACGAAGAGGGGAGTCAAGTCCTGTAGATCACATAAACAACATACAGAAACCGACACTGAAGATTTTTGTTTAAGTTTAATTTGTACAAGCTTTCGCGTGGAGGTCCACGCTTTCTCAGGTAGGACCTGAGGAAGCGTGGACCTCTAAGCGAAAGCTTCTACAAATTAAACTTAAACAAAAATCCTTAGTGTCGGTTTCTGTATTTTATTTATGTAACATGTAGTTATAAGAGTGGTTTAAACCACCTCGCAGAACGAGAGGACAGAGAGGTAGCAAGCGAGCTGGTGGTATCGATCCATAACTTAAAAACCCGAGACTAGGGGACAAAAAACCTTGTCTATGTTTGTCGTTTTTTTTTTGTCCCCTAGTCTCGGGTTTTTAAGTTATGGACCTCGCAGAAGTTGCAGATGTTGTTCATCAACTTTATTTTGAGATGGACAAGGAGTTTCATTGCCTGGGGCAATACTCTACTCCATAGCTGCTTGTGGTGTGAGGAAGGAAATAATGCCCCATGGAGTCCAAAATTGCCAAAAGAGCTTTGAGAGCAGGCATTCGTGGGCTCGATTTAGCCATAAGCCAAGCAATTTTATCTGAAAATGGCAGTTTGGAAAGCTTGGTAGTGTGGGCAGTGACACAAAATATACTCTGGGTCTTCTACAGCACTGCAGTGACAGTATCTGAGCCAGTCAACTTGCCTCAGATGGTAATGACACTTAGCTGTAAATGCCCCATTGAGTCACAGTGCACCATCTTGGAGAGAAGTGTTTTGTGGCATCCAAAAACCAAGCTCTGGGTCAACATTGCTCAGTATAGACGGGAGGAAAATGTCAGTTGTCCATTGACAGGACGACTATTTATACAATCCATTGATGTGTTGGTGAACGAGATCTGCTGTCTACATGACCACTAACAGTCCTTTGCTATCTTTCATTGTGATTTAATTAAACACCTCCCTCATGTGACGGTGTTCCCGGCACAGTTTTACCTTGCTGAACCACTTTTCGCGGCTCTTATCAAACATAACATTAGCGGTTCTTCGTAGGCTGAGGCCGAGGAACGCAAGAGACGTTTACATGGTGTTTACGTGATTACCGTCGTGACAAATGGTCGACACAGCAGTTTTGCGGTACGTTTTATATGTTGCTCATCCTGGACATTTTTCGCTACCCGATTTCGTGTCCAAAACAGCTACGACTGCATCAATGTCTCTGAGCATTGAGCTCATGAGCATTTGATCGTCCTTGGAGAGACAGAGCAGTCATTGGAGAACCATAGGCAGTGGCTCATTTGCCATTCAGAGGAAGAGGAAAGCCAAGTCACAGAGCAGAGGTTTCTTCTCACAGCAAAGGAGCGGCATGAAAAAATGATGACTGTGACCCTGGCAGCTGCGTTGTCAGCTTTCCCATTCCTTGCGACAGAATCAGCTGTATGCTATAGATTTTGACCATGTGTGTCAGTGCTCATTTGCTGTAAGTTAGAAGCGTGTTCCGGAATCATTGGGATCTATGGCAGGGTCTCAACAGATTGGGAGGGGGGGCACTGGAGATAAGTAAAAATTGCTTAGTCTAGATGCCCAGTGGTATGCTATGTTATACCCGTGAAATGGAGACTGAGGGGGTCAGTACACCTGGAGCCCTGCTACTTGAGCACACTTATCTGATTTGGCTGGGCTGTGTTTTGGGTTGCTTTCAGTCAGGCAGATGATCTGTAGTGGCCGTGGCTCACATTTTCAAATAGGGTACTGACCTTTGCTGCTGCAATTAGGCCAATTTGAAACTGTGGCTGCACTTTTGGTTATATAAGGGCTTCATTGTTGCTCTCATGTCTCCAGGGCTGACACACTTTGTTAATTCTTGCATTCGTTCGCAGCTGCTTCTGGAATTCAGCCTTCTGTGGTAGGTGGACCTTGCAACAGCATTCGAGAACGAGTTCCTGAGCCTGACAAACATAATCTTGCAGCATAGAGATGCAAGTGAGGTCGTTACACTGCCTGCAAGCGCTACTGGTATGCAGTTCATGCATTCAGACGTAGTCTTAATCTACATTGAGTGAGGTAACATGTACAACTTTTTCCTCATATTTCAATTTTTTTTTTACAAATGAGATGTGTGTTCTTTAATTTGCTACAAGGTAATGCAGTACTGGGGGCACTTGAGGTCATTGCCCAGAGGTGCAAGGAAAAGCTGAGCAACATCGTTTCCAGGGTAGGCACACCCACTGCCAACTACTTGATTTTTAAATCTACCATACCTGCTTGTTGTTGATAGCACAGGAACTAATAAGCAAACCTTGCATGAAGGTGTGCCACTGCTTTTCCCCACAAGCTTACTGCTAACACCTCCTGGCAGTGTTTGCTCCCTCTGCCCTCTTGCAATGATAATGATTGAAAACTAATGTCTGTCTATTTGTTCCTTCTGGTTCGTGCAGGACGTTCCATCACTGACGCCTTGCGTCGTTATGGAAGGCGAGGAGGTGAAGGTCTTCGTGGACAAACAAGAGCTATTTGTAGCGTCCTCACTTCTCAGCGGTGTGTGCTGCCTATTTGCAGCATTTTAGGGGTTCCATATTGAGTACCCATTGGGATCCCACAAGATGCTCACATTTCTCGAGCACGCCTTCGCAGGGCTGAGTGAAACTAAGCCCAGAGTAAAAGCAATGGAACTCCTGAAATTCTACATCCTGCACGGTGGAAGAGACGATCAACCCAACGAGAAATAACTTCAGTTCCTGGCCCTTAGAAATTTTTGTAATAAAATACTGTCTTTTGTACCTTATGCTTCTTTATTTTGTCCGTTTTATGCATGATTCAGGTAAAATTGTGGGGTATATAAAAAAGGTGTAAAATGTAAATGTTCTGGATATACTGCCCTTGAAGCCACAGAGTTACAAATTTACTCCATCCCAGAAGGAGTAAAAAATATACCTTTTTGTAGAAGTGAAAATTAGAGTAAAATAGAAGTTCGCTATGGGACAAGCGATTTACTCCTTTTGGGGAGTTAATGTACACTTTTTTTCTAACAGTGTATAATTTACATTGTTTTGCAAGATCCCTCCTGATCGACTAATGGTCGAGCTAATGTGGGGTGGCGTTCTGTGCAAATAACGAGCACGGGAATGATTTCGCCCCCTTATTTCCTCTTTTCTTGGAATACCAGACCCTCACAAATGCCGACGAAATGACAACATCTAAGACAGCCAAATGTTCCGTTATGGAAGTCCCCCACCAAAGATTCACCTCTGACGTCATTTATTTACAATCCTAGTAGCCCGCGCAACGGATGGATGCCGCTGACGGTCTCTATCGAAGCATCATACTGGAGACGCAGGGGCCCATGGGAGTTACGCTACCTGTTGTGGGCATCCGTCTCCGATTAGCGGACGCATGCGCATGTTTCCTGGAGGGAATGATAAGGTTTGTGTGATAGGAGGAGACGCTTCTATTTCCGATACGTTACTTAAGCAACGGCAGAAGGCAGTTGGGGGCCTTTTTTCCTTGTCTGGGTCGAGAGACGGAACGTCGCTGCACTGCTTTGGAAAATGTAAGGAAATAAACCACTCTTCTTGTTGTTCAATTGCTGTGTTCGTGTTCCTCGGGCTTAGGCGGTCGAATACGGAACCACCCCAGGTTTGTGGGCCACGGTTCCCACAAGATATACATTGCACGCGATATTGAGGCGAAACCTGTATACGTACTAACAAATCAGAACATACAAACGAACAAAATTGCGAACATAATTACATTTGGTATTTGGTACACATGGCACCGTACCGCGTTGTCAGTGTATTCAGAGTGAGGTTCAGGAGCTACAACCACGTAAACCATAGATCCATGTGCTGTCGTATAGAGAATGTCTTCTGGATGTTTTCATGCCGCATCCACAAGATATCTTCATGGACGTCTTCTTTGGAAAGTCACTGGACGTTTTAGCTGTGGTGGTATAGGGCGTCAATAACGACAGGAATTATGACAGGAATCTCGTAATGAAGGCGACGGAAACAAAAACAACACACCGCAGACAGCCGCAAATTTCAACCCTTTTACTAGGACATCACATGACTAGATACACCCAAAGCTGCATCCCTTCATGTGATGTCCCAATAAAAGGGGTGAAAGCTGCGGCTGTCTCTGGTATGTGGTTTGGTTATTTGTATTTCTGCTGCCTTCATTGTGGTTTGTACCCAACAGCTCTTATGCATTAATGACAGGGTTGTCTGACAGACTCATTTATTGTTCAACAAGTATCACTAGTACGCATTTTGGAGCACAAGTCAGTGTCAGTGTTCATTCACTGCAATGTTAACCAACGCGTACTTTTTAAACACGAGTTACCTCCTGGCAGACAAATTGGTTGGGATATTTTCGCAGTGCAAATAATACTCAACTGAACTCAAGTGAGTCTATATTAGGGTTTTGCTGCAAAACTGAACAAACAGAATTAAGAACTTTTTACATAGCCATTTCGTTAACGATATAACGACGCATGTGCCATGAAATAATCTGCCAAATTTCCCCGAATTTGGACCAAAACGATAGCTGAACAACATCTGAAGCAATGCAGGCCCACACGGCAGGTACACTGACCAGGCTAATCGCAGTATTGCAGCACCAGTTGAGTGCAACAGATTCTACGTGCCATACCTCGGACTTCTTCGGAGCTATTTCACATGTAACTTCAGCATCCTTTTGGTAGAATCTGGGGCATTGTTACTTTAAAGCATGTTCTTGCTTGGTGATTTGTGACTTGGAACAAGTTTGAGAAGTATTATTTACAATTCTGGTAATTCTGTTCTTTCAGAAAAGTCACTATCAATAATCCAATTCCTTCATTTAAATCATATCCACACACGTTTTCTACGAGACTCAGTAATACCTGCAGGAGTTATTTGGTGGATGAAGCAATGGATAACACATGTATGTTACAGAATGAAAACTACATTCTACAGAACAGTATTTCCCTAGACTAGATTATATTGTAACGACGATAAGGACGGTGGACGCATGCAACGCGACCCATGCGCATTATATATCATTCAGCCATTAAACGCACTTCATCATCACGACGTTATGCTGTCTTACATTTTGTGGAGGTGCGGGCCGTCCACTGTCCTCGAGCTCCTGCCACAGCCACCGAAGCCCCAGCCCCAGCAAAGAATGACACGGGTAGAGATATGATTGCGCTAGAGACTGTTTTTAATGCCAAGAGATAGAGAGCCGAAGGGACGGTGGCACGCGCTCAGCCAGAGCACCCACTCTTCTTCATGTAACAATATATTAGAGTATCACATTCTCTTCAGTCATGCAGAACAGTATCAAACTATGTCCCGTTCACGGACGTGTGAGAGTATGACAAAAGTACTGTAGTAAATTATGATGGCTTCCTCATGTTAGCTGGGATAAAAAAGAACAAAGCAATGGTAGAGCATGTGCTGAAAATGATACCGATGAACTTCAGCAGTACAAACTTTATTTTCCGTTTTCTGTCTGTCAAGATGTACTAGAGGGTGTTGCGCGTTGCCTGGCCAAAATCGATCCCACCGAGACGACAGAGTTCCTCAATCAGCATTCGAGTAGGACAACAGCCATAATACTGAGCTTCCAAAAATAATCTACCTGAAAATC
Source organism: Ornithodoros turicata (assembly GCF_037126465.1). Taxonomy (NCBI): domain Eukaryota; kingdom Metazoa; phylum Arthropoda; class Arachnida; order Ixodida; family Argasidae; genus Ornithodoros; species Ornithodoros turicata. The sequence continues at coordinate 104,106 of NW_026999429.1, forward strand.
AGTCAAGGAGTGGCCTACCAATCATGCAAGTTGTACAGATAAACCAAAGATAATGCTCCCTACAATAAACTCACGAAAATTCGATTTTTATAGCTGCACAAGCGCAGCAAGTAAGTATCGGAACCCAGTTATATTATATCGTGCTAATCCAAAACTGTGATGTGCTGTTCGCACATCGCTTACAAACAAACACACGCAAAATGATACTTATATCCCTCAAATACACGCAGCTGTAACTCGGAGAAACCAGAAAAGCACCGAAAAAAATAAATAAAACTACCGCGACGCGGCAAATCATGACCATGAAAGGTGTCGATGCCGGTGCGGCTGATTTGCTAACGCGAGTGTTTTTGCTACTGGAACGGTTACGTGCATGTACAGCGCGTTTCGACAAAAACTAACTGCACGAAGAAGAGCAGTCTTATGTAAGGGAAAAAATATATTCAGAGCGCACGCGGCTCCATGTACAACACGTCCATATACAGGATCTGCTTTTTCCATAAGAAAAACAAAAAAAAACAAGGGTTATAGAGATCCCCTTTTCACTTCTATCATCTCTGCGCCAGCGGAATTGTTGGTCGTCTGTTGCTCAGCTGTCGAATGACTACCTAAAAATCATTGTAAGAATAAATTGTCGAATAACTAAGTAACCTATGAAGTAAGTAACCTAGGATGTTGTCCCAGTGAGAACATCTGTTCCTTTCGGTCACCCGATATCGTAGCCGTTTTCAGAACCAAAACGTAGGAGGAATTGGAGAGGGCAGAGTGCCTATTGACATTGAATGGATAACCTACCTATGAATACGAAGGAATTATATTCTGGCAGTTTTCTCCAAGGTTTCCTTACACTGACAAATAACTTTCCGTCATCTTCATCATTGCGCATTGCTTGTGAAATGATGCCTCGTGCATGACACTAGTGCGAGGCAGACAGAGTAGAGTCGTGTGTTTTCTCTCCAGGGAAGTGTTGGTGGAAACGACATTTTGAGCACTACTTTGTCGTACTTCACTCGCCATGACCTTGCACATTTGGTGCCTGTTCCACCTTCAGTCTCGGCACCTGGGAAGCGATGTTCATTTGCTAGATTATCTTCCCCTAGAAGAATAGTGCGCAGGTAGTTGTTACCCAGTGAGTATGTCAGAAGATCCTCACAAATGAACTGCATCTCAATCGATTCCAAAAGGTGTTCTTCCATTCCGTAGCGCTATTGGACCAAGCGCCGACGCTGTCCAAGTTTTGACGAAAGTATTTGTCGTGACATCTGCTGCCCCTGCGAAAGCAATATTAACTTTTCTGGCGATCACTTTTCTAGCCTCTTTGTCTTCCTCCGTGACTGGTTCCCTTAGGTATAGACTGAGACCACCACTGCCCTGAACATCTGAAGTAATGCGACAGGATCTGTCTTCATATGTCTTCGTCACTCCCACTCATGTGCGTGCTAGTACTGTAGACTTCTACTTTTGTCTTTTGATTTGGTTTCCGCAAAGATTCACACGAATAGACCTTCGCGTACCTTCCCCTGCACGCAGACCAGGAAATTTTCTCCCTTCACATACTTGCACGATGACCGCGTTTCTTACAGCAGAAATATTGCTCTTGAGCCGCAAGAATGGTTTTCTTTTCTGCCAAGAGGGATCACCGCGTCGCATAGCACCGTGATGCGTTTGCGATGCGTATCAGAATGAGCGTTCATTCGCCATTTCACGAGCACTGGTGCAGCGGAGGGACTCTGCACGTCGTGCCTTGAATCCACTGTTCGAGCTCTTCGACGCCCGAGCGCCCTGCCTCTGTCTCGTTGTCCTCATCAGTTCATTCAGTAAACCTGAGGGGTTCCAACTTTTCGATTTCAAGTAGGATAAACTTTCGAATTCCCCTGTCTAATTCCATAGCTCCAAGAAACTCTCATCCAGTGGTCTCCACTTCTACACTTGTGCCGTCTTCGTTGCCCTTCAAGCTGGCTGAGCCGAGCGGTTAACTTCTGATGGCAATAATCATCGGCCACCTCAGTGGGCAACGCGGAAAGGATGGTAGCTGTAAGCATTACAGCAAAGGAGTCCGTTTCCATAGACAAAGCTCTGAAACCTCAAAGGTTGGATTTTGCTCCTCAGCCCTCGAACCTCCTTGGCATTTTTCCCTCGAGGCAGTGTCATCAGCTTGTCGGGTACTGTCGTTTAATGCGACGCTCGTCTCCAAATCTTTCCAACAGGACTTCAATGGAGTCCCTCCAGCACGCTTCCGAAGCTGATAAAACTGATATGGTTTCTGTAGCTGCTTCGTCCAGTAACGATCTCAAGTAGATTAACTTATCCGATTGTGTAATGTATGGCTCCTTTCCAAAAATCACTGATATATCTGTCGCCTTGTCAACGCATATATTGAAGCTTGTGGAGCCGAATCCCAGAGAGTATGAGTCAACGACGCTTAAACCGCAGACTCACGCCCGTGTTGTACACGCTTCGTTGAAGCTGGCACTTGAGTGGTAGCCGTTGTCATCAAGCATGGATCTTGCGAAGAATCTAAAATTGACATTCCCTTTATGCAGTAATCTGCATATTTCACCGTCATCTGATATTCAGCCTCCAGTTAGTCGTCCTTGAGATGGTCTGCAAATTCCCTTTTGATATAAGCCCCTCGAGCCTGACGCGTAGACGTTCCAACAAGCTTTCGAGGGTCCTCCATGCTCAGCGCAGGCTTCTCCCACAAGCCTCGTAGCGTATGCCCTTCGAGACGTCCTGTTACGTACTCTTTACGTTCTGTATATCCAACAACGAATACATCATTGCAGACAAACACCTTTCCCAGGTTTTCGGAATCATATTGCCAATCTTTGAAGCGACCACACGGCACAACAACAGGCAACGCGGAGTTGAACGACGGGCTGAAATCCACGATACGCCGCGCTGATTTGCGAGTGATCCTTTCAGAATCATCTGTTCCTTCAATCGCATCAGTCTCCAGGACGGGTCAGGTCACCTTGGAGAAGCTTCCATATGTCCTCCTCTCCACCGACGCGTGTTTTCTACAGTGTTCACCGCTGTGCATAAAAGCTTGCGAACTCTTAGCGGGAGCATTCCTTACCTTAGTTCTCTTGTAACATGAAAAATGGTTAGGAGCAACTAATATTTATTCGAACAATAACTTTCGTGCAAGAGACTGCACTTCTTCAGGTTACACAACTAAGTGCGACACGAGTATATATACCAAGTGAACAGATACAATAAAACAGGTTTCCAGAACTAGGTAAACACAAAACAACCAGACCGTAATACAATGCATCACGTGAGCAACCGTCACATAAGAATCAAGAAAGAGAAGGTGTACGGGTAAATGAGACATTCGGAGAATTGGGGTTCAAAAGATTTGGTGGTGAAAAAACGGGGGCGCAGGTGGATGTCTAGCCGTGTACGAGGGGAACACAGCTTTTGTTGAACTGCGTGGGAAGGTACGGGTGACCTTATGGGCTGAAGGGAAAATGGAGCTAAGAATGCTAAGAACAGAAGGTAAATGGAGTAGCTTCGCTGGATGATGGGTTGAACAACTGCAGAGGACCGCCATGAACGTTTAGTCCCCGTGGTTTTAAAGAAGAAAATTTAGAAATGAAGAAGGACTCGCGATTTTTGCGTTTGCAATCGGTGGTGTAGCCAGATTCCAGAATTGCAATGGACAGGTGTGTATCCATGTCGTGCCCGGGAAGATTAAAATGTATAGCAACGGGAGTGGGGCGATTATTGACAATGTCGGATTTATGACCGTAAAACCTCTGACGCATGGTCTTGGAGGTTTCACCAATGTACTGAACATTGTTATCAGATAACAAATACTTGTTATCAGATAACAAATGTTAAAGGAGTTACAGTGCAAAGATTGTTTAATTTGAAAGGTGTAGTTGTTTATGGTACTGGAGACCGAGGTGCAGGTAGAAATAAGATTACAAATTTGGCAGCGTGTGCCGTTGCAGGGACCCGAACCAGGTGTTGTGGTACGGCGCAAACGCGAAGAAGTAAGGATATTCCGGATATTCCTTGACCTGCGGAATGTAACAATGGGGGCAGAAGGAAATAGTTCTTTCAATTTTTCGTCACTGTGTAGAACGTTAAGATGGCGCTGGAAAATAGTTTTCGTGATACGAAGGGCTTTGTTGTAGGTGGTCACGAAAGTAATATTTCTGTGTTCCTCGTTAGGTTGGCTGGAAAGAAGTAACTCTCTGTCCAGCGAGCATGATTTGGTGAAAGCATTTTCAATTAGATTGCTGGGATAGTTACGCTTCCTGAAATCAGCAGATATTTCGTGAGCGCGTCTGTGGAAATCGTCGGTATTGGAACATATGCGCTTGAGTCGTGTGAACTGCCCAAAAGGAATATTTCTTTTCTGGACATTGGGGTGATAACTACTAAAATGAAGATACTGGCGTCTATCGGTTGGTTTCTTATAAAGGTCGGTGACTAGTTTTCCAGACCGAATGGAGACAGTGACATCAAGAAAATTGATTGAAACATTGGAATAGTTGCAGGTGAATTGGATAGTGCTATGCAAGGAGTTGAAGTGTTCAAAGAAAGACAACAAGGAAGAGCTGTCACCTGGCCACACAACAAAAATGTCGTCGATGTAGCTCAGGAAAATGAGCGGCTGTACGGGGAAGGATTGAAGGGCCCTCTTTTCAAATTGACCCATGAAGACGTTTGCATAGTTAGGTGACACGCGGGATCCCATCGCTGCACCATGTACTTGGACAAAATGTCTGCCATTAAACTCAAAGTTATTATACTTTAGGACCAATTCAAGTCGTGGGATGACCGCAGAAGTGTGCAGGATGTCGGAGGGAAAAGAAAGGAGAAAGGATTCCACTGCGTTCAGGCCCTCATCGTGGGGGATGTTGGTATACAATGATTTTACGTCCATGGTTACCAGTGTCATATTGGTCAGATCTGAGAACTGGTTGTTGATAGAATTAATTTTAAGGAGAAAATCATTTGTGTCTTTGACGTATGAAGGAAGTTGCGGAGATACATGTTTTATGCAATGGTCTATCAGAAGGGAAATCTTTTCTGTTGGTGTGTGAATGCCTGATATTATAGGTCTGCCAGGGTTATTTTCCTTGTGGACTTTTATAAGGAGATAAAATGAACCAGGATTAACGTTTTTAGGCTTGATGAATTCCGCTATGTGGCGTGGAATTAAATTGTCATTAACGAGTGCGGAAATCTTTTGTTGATTATTTGACAAAACAAGGGTGTAGGATCATTATCAAGAACCCTGTAGAAAGTAGTGTCGTTGAGATGTTTATTGGCCTCATTAATATAGTCGGAAGTGTCCATGACCACAATTCCCCCTCCTTTATCCGCAGGCCTGATCACTACGTCATCCCGTGTTTTAAGATTACGTAAAGCAATCCTCTCAGCTTTGGATAAGTTAGGATTTTTAACGTTAATTGACTCACCGACTCGCTTATTGATATCGTTATAGACCGCCTTGATGTAGTTGTCGATCATGGGACTAGTTTGTGATGCGTCAGGGGTCCAAATGGAGGGCTTCTTAAAAGGGTTCGTGTTGGTAATTTCGCTGCCATGAAAAAATGTCTGCAAATGCATCCTCCTACCTAAGCTTTGTAAATCATTGAGTATGTCGAACTCATCAATAGAAGGTGCGGTGGGGACAAAGCTGAGACCCTTAGACAAAACACTAATATCAGCTTGATTGAGCGTGGCACTGGACAAATTAAAAACTATGTCATTTGAGCATGCCGTGGGATATGTAATATCAACTAAAATATTGCAGATATTCAGATCATTAACGGGTGTGAGATCTAGATTGTCACGTTTAGCTTTCTTGGATTTTACAGATTGTAGTTTGGAGAGCTTATCAGACGCAAAGATTCTGAGTTCTGTCACTTCGTTGGGCCGTAGTGTTAGTGCTAGTTGCCGGAGTTGGTTGTCAATATCCTTAATTCGGTACGAACTCTCAGTACGCAAAATTTTTAACAATTCTATGGATGCATGCTTTAATGAGCTAGACCATCTTCTAGAGCTTCGAGGAGAGTGGAATGTAAATGCTGGGGACGCATGAACAAGCAAACCTTTGGGAACAATATTCTGTGCTATGCAGTCGGAATAGTAACGAAGATGAGACACAAATCTAGCTTTCTTATCGATTAATTTACGTGCTTTGAGGAAGGAAGCAGACCTGTTATTGTCTATGTCCAGTCACCGAGAGCTCCTGGTGTTATACCTCCTGGTGACGTTCCGAAGTTTCTTGGTGGGTTGTCTACGCGCACTTAGAGCCGATGTGGTTCTGGAGGTGATGGTGGCCTCAACTATGTACACTGGAGCGTTCACACTGTTTTGCGGCACTGTGGCGTTGTCGTCCACGGATTGGTGTCTGTGATCATGTTGATGTTCTTCGGGGGAACTGGGCGTTCCAGGTGAGCAGGTGGGACTGAGGCGGTCACTGTGACCACAAACGAGAAGCGCAGGACATGACGAAGGATGAGGTACTTGGTTAGGTGGGGAGAACCGGGGTGAGGGGAGCACAGGTGAGGCAGACGAGGAGCGTTGGGTGCAGCGCTCGGGGGGAACTGATGGAAGGTGCGGAGTATGCGGGTGTAGGCCAGGAACAGCAGCAGGGGCCGTGTTTGGTCCTATGGGCTGAGGGGTTGAAGCCATTGAAGGGGGCAGAGGTGGGAAATCATCAGGATGTGGGAAAACGACGAGGAGTTCAAAAACTTGGGCACTAGGGCACTGCATGAGGCACTAGTGCCCGAGTTTTTGAACTCCAGTGATACCATTATTAAGTCTGTTCCTGGTGCCAAGATTCCGGACCTCATCAACATCGTGAACGACCTCCCGCAATGTGTAGACGTCGTCTTCCTTCAAGTCGGCTCAATAGACATCGGTGAGAACTCTGTTTTCTCCTGTGTGGAACTTTTTGACCTGCTGCTGTCTCACATCCACTTTACCCGTCCACATGTTTTTGTGGTCCTCTCCAGCATACCGCCACGACTTCCTCCTGCATATGTGTCCTCTGACCAACGCTTTTTCACCCGAGAGACCAACCGTAAAATTCAACTTATCAACCAGCATTTCTGGTATTTGTCCATTATGCACGACCGTGTTGGCTTTATCCGCCACAGTCGTGTCGAACAATCGCCGTGGGACTTTTTAACTATGGACGGCCACCACCTGAATCTCCGGGGCGCTAGAGTGCTGGCTTCCCATTACCGAAGCTGTATCAGGCTTCATTTCTGCCCAACCACCCGCTCCGTACGACAAGAGGTCGTCGTTTTCCCACATCCTGATGATTTCCCACCACTGCCCCCTTCAATGGCTTCAACCCCTCAGCCCATAGGACCAAACACGGCCCCTGCTGCTGTTTCTGGCCTACACCCGCATACTCCGCACCTTCCATCAGTTCCCCCCGAGCGCTGCACCCAACGCTCCTCGTCTGCCTCACCTGTGCTCCCCTCACCCCGGTTCTCCCCACCTAACCAAGTACCTCATCCTTCGTCATGTCCTGCGCTTCTCGTTTGTGGTCACAGTGACCGCCTCAGTCCCACCTGCTCACCTGGAACGCCCAGTTCCCCCGTAGAACATCAACATGATCACAGACACCAATCCGTGGACGACAACGCCACAGTGCCGCAAAACAGTGTGAACGCTCCAGTGAACTCAGTTGAGGCCACCATCACCTCCAGAACCACATCGGCTCTAAGTGCGCGTAGACAACCCACCAAGAAACTTCGGAACGTCACCAGGAGGTATAACACCAGGAGCTCTCGGTGACTGGACATGGACAATAACAGGTCTGCTTCCTTCCTCAAAGCACGTAAATTAATCCATAAGAAAGCTAGATTTGTGTCTCATCTTCGTTACTATTCCGACTGCATAGCACAGAATATTGTTCCCAAAGGTTTGCTTGTTCATGCCCGTCTCCAGCATTTACATTCCACTCTCCTCGAAGCTCTAGAAGATGATCTAGCTCATTAAAGCATGCATCCATAGAATTGTTAAAAATTTTGCGTACTCAGAGTTCGTACCGAATTAAGGATATTGACAACCAACTCCGGCAACTAGCACTAACACTACGGCCCAACGAAGTGACGGAACTGAGAATCTTTGCGTCTGATAAGCTCTCCAAACTACAATCTGTAAAATCCAAGAAAGCTACACGTGACAAGCTAGACCTCACACCCGTTAATGATCTGAATATATGCAATATTTTAGTTGATATTACATATCCCACGGCATGCTCAAATGACATAGTTTTGAATTTGTCCAGTGTCACGCTCAATCAAGCTGATATTAGTGTTTTGTCTAAGGGTCTTAGCTTTGTCCCCACCCCACCTTCTATTGATGAGTTCGACATACTCAATGATTTACAAAGCCTAGGTAGGAGGATGCATTTGCAGACATTTTTTCATGGCCGCGCAATTACCAACACGAACCCTTTTAAGAAGCCCTCCATTTGGACCCCTGACGCATCACAAACTAGTCCCATGATCGACAACTACATCAAGGCGGTCTATAACGACATCAATAAGCGAGTCGGTGAGTCAATTAACGTTGAAAATCCTAACTTATCCAAAGCTGAGAATTGCTTTACGTAATCTTAAAACACGGGATGACATAGTGATCAGGCCTGCGGATAAAGGAGGGGGAATTGTGGTCATGGACACTTCCGACTATATTAATGAGGCGAATAAACATCTCAACAACACTACTTTCTACAGGGTTCTTGATATGATCCTACACCCTTGTTTTGTCAAATAATCAACAAAAAGATTTCCGCACTCGTCAATGACAATTTAATTCCACGCCACATAGCAGAATTCATCAAGCCTAAAAAACGTTAATCCTGGTTCATTTTATCTCCTTATAAAAGTCCACAAGGAAAATAACCCTGGCAGACCTATAATATCAGGCTTCCACACACCAACAGAAAATATTTCCTTTCTGATAGACCATTGCATAAAACATGTACCTCCGCTACTTCCTTCATACGTCAAAGTCACAAATGATTTTCTCCTTAAAATTAATTCTATCAACAACCAGTTCTCAGATCTGACCAATATGACACTGGTAACCATGGACGTAAAATCATTGTATACCAACATCCCCCACGATGAGGGCCTGAACGCAGTGGAATCCTTTCTCCTTTCTTTTCCCTCCGACATCCTCCACACTTCTGCGGTCATCCCACTACTTGAATTGGTCCTAAAGTATAATAACTTTGAGTTTAATGGCAGACATTTTGTCCAAGTACATGGTGCAGCGATGGGATCCCGCGTGTCACCTAAATATGCAAACCTCTTCATGGGTCAATTTGAAAAGAGGGCCCTTGATTCCTTTCCCGTACAGCCGCTCATTTTCCTGAGATACATTGACGACATTTTTGTTGTGTGGCCAGGTGACAACTCTTCCTTGTTGTCTTTCTTTGAACACTTCAACTCCTTGCATAGCACTATCCAATTCACCTGCAACTATTCCAATGTTTCAATCAATTTTTTTGATGTCACTGTCTCCATTCGGTCTGGAAAACTAGTCACCGACCTTTATAAGAAACCAACCGATAGACGCCAGTATCTTCATTTTAATAGTTATCACCCCAATGTCCAGAAAAGAAATATTCCTTTTGGGCAATTCACACGACTCAAGCGCATATGTTCCAATACCGACGATTTCCACAGACGCGCTCACGAAATGTCTGCTGATTTCAGAAAGCGTAACTATCCCAGCAATCTAATTGAAAATGCTTTCACCAAATCATGCTCGCTGGACAGAGAGGCACTTCTTTCCAGCCAACCTAACGAGGAACACAGAAATATTACATTCGTAACCACCTACAACAAAGCCCTTTGTAACACGAAAACTATTTTTCAGCGCCATCTTAACATTCTACACAGTGACGAAAAACTGAAATAACTATTTCCTTCTGCCCCCATTGTCACATTCCGCAGGTCAAGGAATATCCGGAATATCCTTACTTCTTCGCGTTTGCGCCGTACTACAACGCCTGGTTCGTGTCCCTGCAATGGCACACGCTGCCAAATTTGTACTCTTATTTCTACCTGCACCTTGGTCTCCAGTAGCATAAACAACTACACCTTTCATATTAAACAATCTTTGCACTGTAACTCCTTTAACGTTTGTTATCTAATAACATGTATGAAATGCAATGTTCAGTACATTGGTGAAACCTCTAACACCATGCGTCAGAGGTTTTACGGTCATAAATCCGACATTGTCAATAATCGCCCCACTCCCGTTGCTATACATTTTAATCTTCCCGGGCACGACATGGATACACACCTGTCTATTGCAATTCTGGAATCTGGCTACACCACCGATTGCAAACGCAAAAATCGCGAGTCCTTCTTCATTTCTAAATTTTCTTCTTTAAAACCACGGGGACTAAACGTTCATGGCGGTCCTCTGCAGTTGTTCAACCCATCATCCAGCTTCATTCACCTTCTGTTCTTAGCATTCTTAGCTCAATTTTCCCTTCAGCCCATAAGGTCACCCGGACCTTCCCACGCAGTTCAACAAAAGCTGTGTTCTCCTCGTACGCGGCTAGACATCCACCTGTGCCCCCGTTTTTTCACCACCAAATCTTTTGAACCACAATTCTCCGAATGTCTCATTTACCCGTACACTTTCTCTTTCCTGATTCTTATGTGACGGTTGCTCACGTGATGCAATGTATTACTGTCTGGTTGTTTACTTAGTTCTGGAAACCTGTTTTATTGTATCTGTTCTCCTGGTATATATACTTGTGTCGCACTTAGTTCTGTAACCTGAAGAAGTGCAGTCTCTTGCACGAAAGTTCTTGTTCAAATAAATCTTAGTTGCTCCTAACCGTTTTTCATGCTACGTGTGTGATTCCCTCTTCGCGGGCTCCTTGACAGTGTTTCTCTTTTTTTTCCCCTTTTCGACGTATATAGTATATAGTTGATGCTCTTAAGATGCCATACCAGTCGGGGAGCACCTCCGATTCACGATTTTCACGATTCTAGATGGCGCCATGCTCGCAGTCCTTATCACGCCGTTCGCCTCCGACTCCCGAAGTAATCCCCATTGTGCATGGTTGACCTCGCGAGTTTAAGGCGGCCCGCACCCTCTGCGTTGTTTGTCGAGTGGTAAAGTGTCGGACTTTGCCACGAAAGGTCCGCAGTTCGATTCGAGACATTCACGACTTTTGCTTGTCTCCTATTGCTACATGAGTACTATATTTTTATTTTTTTGTTCTTATATATTTATGCTGCAATTATTGTTTTCACAAGTCACTACCGCCTGTACTGACTGATTGTGGAATGTTTAGTTGCTCTTCGTATTGTTTTACTAGTGCATATTTACTGTATGCCGAGTTGCTGACGTACAAGTGTGATCGGATAGTACGGATGCCAGTATCTCGGAGGCTCTCAATTGGATCTACCAGCGGCTATAAATTAGGCTATAAACATTGCCTACACACAGCGCTTACAATGCCAGTCTGGAGAATCTAGTGCTCGAAACGGTATTCCCTTTTTTTTTGCACTCGCTTACATAATAAATAATAATAATAATAATAATAATTATTATTATTATTATTATTTTACCCAAGAAAGCAAACTCCAAACATAATAAAACAGGCCCGTCTAAGCCGAAAGGCTTGTGGCACTCGCCCTGAAGCAGCCAGCGGCATACAGTTTGACGGTATATGAACATATAAAGGTACTACATCCGATGATAAAGTTGCTGTAGCGCTTTTTTTAGTTTGTACTTCGATTAAAAAAAAACTGTCGAAGGGGAGCTCATTAAAGTTACGAGGTACATAGCATTGCCTGCGACAAAATCCATATTTTGTGCGTGAGAAATGCACAGCAAAGTTAACCCGCCTGCGTCTAGAAGGGCAGCATTCGCTAACAGGGGTCCCAAAAATGTTTTTACAACATGCAATTTACCTTGATAATAACTCTATTATTCATGCAAAAATGACATTTTGATATGTATATTTCTGGTAAGTAAGCATTATCAAATTTTAGAAGGCGTTGGTGCAAAAGACTTTTCAAAATTTCCGTCGTAGAACAGACTTCTTATTATTACCCGAAAACTTCAGTAACATATTTGAAAGGCTCCTTTCCTCCATGTTCTCCCTTCGTTTTCTTTTACCTTACACCCGCTCAGAAAAATGATGTCAGTCGACAACCCCAGTGAAAGGGGACCCCTTTTCTTCTGGTGTACCAGGTTGCAAAACCGTACAAAGGAGGTGAAGGGCGATAAAGGCTTCGGGTCGACACACGGAAACCAACCAAAAAGATATGGGAAGGTCGAGCGGCAAGGCCTCGCAGCGGGAGTCGCGATATTCCCTACACTTTCTTTTTTGTCCTCCCTGTCCTTTCCTTTTGTCCCTGTCTTTCTTTTTTGTCCTCAACGCCAAGAGGAACGACTCGACAAAAAATAAAAGCACACATTGGAGAAAAATAATAACTATGGTCACCTGACAACATAACAGGTTCTTGTTTGAGTGTGGCAAAAAAGTACAGTTCGGCCTCCTTATTATGTGGGACAGGATAATATATGCATTCCTTCCTTTTTTTAGAAGCGTAAATTTTTACTCCAGATTTCGTTGTGTTGAATGCTGAGGTCTCAGTTAATTCAATCTAAACTTGAAAACGTGAAATTCGGTCGTGGAAAAGCTGAAGAACTGGACACCATGTGAGCCAAGTTTATGCGTATTTTAGGAAAACCACTATTTTTGAAGAGCAACACAGATGCAATTACAAGATTGGGGTTTCCAGAGATGAATATGAGCGCTAGTTGCCAAATGAAGGAATGATGACGGAGAAGTCGTTTCATATCATCAAAGCTCGCCCGCGATGCCAGATTTTCTTCTCCGCAAAAAAATGTCCCCAGGCAGAACCGTCCCCAGGGAAAAATGTCCCCCGGAGAAATCGTCTCCGCAAGAACGAAAGCCGTTTGATCGAAGACGGGACATTTGGTCGAAAGTCATTTGATCGAACACCGTTTGATCGAAACGGCAGCGGTCGTTTGATTGATTTTTTTTATTGCTTCGTTTGGGGCAGATGCATACTCTAAACAAGATTGAACCAATGTTTTATATGGCTGTTAATACAATATCTGTATTTTATACTATGACGAAATTTCCTTCTTAGCATTCAGACTTCGAGTGCCTTTCGTGCACATATCATTATATCATTTCGGATCCCAGCAATGAAAAGGGTGCCCAGAAGAAGCACAAACTATTGGCTGCTCCCAACTTGAAGACATTTTCTTCGGTATGTGTCCTACAGCTACGGGGGATGCTTCCGCATTGTTCTATTCAATTCAATTCAGTTTTATTCAATTTTATTTCCATTCAGATGGGAGAGAGTAAAAAGCCAGAAGGCTGTGCTGTTCGTAAATGACCAATAAAAGCTTTCAGCAAATGAACAGTGGTCTCCCCTCTTTAGCGAAAAAAAAAGCAAGAAACAAACAAAAAAGGAGAGGACACTCATTGCCTCATGCTCCATATGTTCGAATCAAAAGTGACAGAAAAATAGGTGCTAAGTACACGCTGCGAGCTTCGAACTCCCTTCGAAAAAACGTCTTTCGAACAAACGGCGTCGATCAACCGGCTTTCGATCGAACGGCTTGCGACCAAGCGGTCTTCGATCAAACGCCTTCTCGAAACAGCTTAGGATTTCGGAATAACTCCTTGAACGCAATCTTTATGTATAAATGGACAAGATAAAATGAAAAGAACTTGACGCGCAACGATGTCTCGGAGCACGATTTCCGTCTCATGACGCTTTGATTATTACCCGGAAACTTCAGTACTATATTTTTAGACACTCCTTGGTTTTCACAGGGTACTTCACATTACACCAGACCTTTCGTTCAGCGTAGACACTAGTTCAGCGGAGAATCCCCAGTGGCCCGGAGCTTTTCCTTATCTTCCTGAGAAGGCCTCCCTTTGTTCGCCGTCCCAAGACAGAAGGGTACAGGTTTTGAGTCATCCAACGTGCAACTAGCAAGGATTGTCGAAAGATGGAAAATCCAGGGAACCGGTCTCGAAAAATTGGCCGTATCTCAAAATAACGTGATCGAAGTCCCCGTTGCTTCAAAGTTATGAACAAAAAATCATCCCCAACAATAGTGCGGATGTGTATCATTGTTACCTCGTACACCTTTTTCACACCAAAACGATGTAAACGGGCTGTGCAGAAGGTGTTGGAAAGCTCTAACACCCATTTAACACCCTCCAAAGGGTGTTCGTTTTTTGAGAAGGTGTAATAAGGGAGTAAAAAAGGAGTATACACAAGTTTCCACCCTATGTACACCACAAATACACCCAAAAGGCAGTTTTTTTTTTTTTTTTTTCAGTTTACAGTGTGGCTGCTCATCTTTGAAAGAAAGCAGTTATGTGGCTTACTTAGCTTGCACGACCCGAAAGAAAGGTACATTTGGGTATTATGACCAGTGTCCTTACATGGGGTCCCATTATTTGTGAAATGTTCGGTGGCCTGGTTATGGCTTTTTAAGAAAGAGAGAGAAATGGGGATGTTATGAGAATTTTTCCTTTCCTCGAGGAAATTAAGGTCTTCCTAGAACGGAGACAGGATCTAAGCGAAACATTTGTACTGTTCACTGGTTAGTCGAGTCCACTGTATTGTCACCAAACAGGAGAGCTACCTATGGAGGTAGGCTCCAGGAACACTAGCGTTGCGGGAAAAATTAATTCATGGGTGGCCTAGGCTCACTTCCAAATGCTTAAATAATGGCGAGAGGAGATGACAGGTGACAGATATCTACAAATGGTATGTGGTATTATCAGTGGTATGTACAATGATACTCACAATAACGTTCACGGCAAGAAGTCATGGAAGAAAACAAGGCCGCCCTCATGTCAAGGTAGGACAGTCCCCCCCCACCGTGCACCGAAGCGCTCTTCAACACTCGACGTCAATCCTCCTCGACCACTGCCAGAAGGAGACATCTGGCACGCTGCACAAGCGGCAGAATGGGGACATTGCGAAGATTTCGCGTGACAGCGAGGTGCCACGGCATCCACAGCACCGTGGCTCCGCAGGAGGTCAGAAGCATGCGGATACGGCCATCCGCCGTACGAAGACCGATCGGAGCGGCACGGAAGCCACCTAGCACCGGACGCGAGTTGCCTTGCGGATAACTTGCCAGAAGGCTCTGGCAACGCGGCAGTCGTAGAGGACATGGTCGTTAGACTCCGGAAGGCGGCAAAAGGGACACGTGGAAAATGCAACAATACCCCAGCGGCCAAGGCGGTCGCGCGTTGGCAGGACACGCCAAGCAAAATTACATTCTATATGTATTGGCATCATCGTGGAAGACCAGCCATATTGGCTGGCTCCCTTTAACGCAACAAACGCACTAGTCTACAACCATCGCAACACCCGAAGACGAGCTCACGGCAGGTCTGGGATTGATGTACGTGCTAAATGCCACCTCGCAACAAAGCAAAACTCGCGGAGAGTTCCACGTGGGACAGCAGCACGAAGGATATTACAAGCGGATGACATACCTACCATTCGTTTCTTCGAAGACGGTCGCTGATGTTTGCCACCGCCTACCAAACTGGACGGCCCCAAGGACTGCTCTCTCCCTGTATAGCACTCTACGGATGCCCGCTCTGACCCTGTTCAGTACCTCAACGGCGGTGCGCACCGTGCACAGCTATGCAGCGTGCTATCCAGACCTGGTAGTTGATTTCTATCGCCAGGAGTACAATGGCGTCTATCGCAGACCGGAACTGGAAGCGAGCTCAGTAACTGGACCGTGCCCCACCGAATGAACGAAATGCCGTAAAGCACTTCAGCCTTGTGCCACGAAAAATCCGGGAGCAGACAATTGCGAAAAGCGTGCTCCGACGTTTCAAAGGTAGGGCAGAAAGGGCAAAAAGGCCTGGTCAAACCGAAGCGGGACAACCTGTCCCTGAGGGGTAAAACGTCGTGCGCAAGACGACACTGCAAGCTTGCACGGCGCGCATCCAACCAGCCGGCCGTAATATGACGCCACGCGACCGGGCGAGGCACAGCCGAGCTCGCCGTCGGAGGGAGCTTCAGAAGAGCGGCATAAAACTGCTTGACAGACTAGACAAAGAAATCCTCCGACGGGAATGATGCGCGTAGGCGACGGTGCGTTCAAAACGTACTCTCTCAAGTGGCAGGCCACAAACTCAGAGCGCGGTCTATTCGGCACAAGCAGGCGAAACAGACGTGCGTCTGGACCTAAGCAGCATTGCAGGAGATCGTGGGCGGGGTGGCCAGGGTCACTAAGGCCGTTAAAAATTGCCTTTATCCCGAGCGCAAGACGCTTGATTTTTACGTGAGGAACGCGCAAACCGCCAACCTCTGTGGGCTGGTACATACGTGCACGGGATACCCACTCAGCTCCGTTGCCCCAGATGAACCGAAAGGCCGTACGAGTTGCTGCAAGGAAAACCTGACGAGGAGGAAGGCAAACTGTCCCGTGATACCAATATTTGCTCAGGAACCACGACGCAGCCAGGCGAGCTCTACAGGTGATAGGGAGCACTAGGCCCCTTGAATCCGTGAGAACCGAGACGCTGTGCTCGTGAACACGCAACCAAGAAAGAGAAGAGACCCCAGCCATGTTATAGTGAATACCAAGAATCCGCACCTCATTCCTAACAGGGATCCCGAATGGAGACGGACAGGAGGGAGTGACATTAATGAACAGCGCAGCGCTTTTTTCTCTGTTGATTCGTGCATTCGATACTCGACCGTATCTTTTTAAAATAACGAGAGCACGACCTAAGGAGTCCTCGTTACTGAGCATTATGGAGAGGTCATCTGCATACGCGAAAAGAGGGAGGTTCCACGAGCCCGGCAACGGAAACATAACAGATCGAAGGCAGGTTGCTAAGGTTTCTAGGAGAGGACTAAACACCATGGCATACAACGCCGGGGACAAAGCACAGCCTTGCCGCACACCGGTCATGATGGAGAACCTACCGGAAACGCCCCCGTTCACGCCGACAACGGCAGAGGAATCTCTGTATAGGGTCTTAATCCAGTCCACCACTACGGGAGGAAAGCCAGCCACCTCCAGCACACGGAACATATGCCCACGATGCACCCTGTCAAACGCATTATTCTGGTCAAACGCCACCAGTACCGCAGGTTGCTGACGGCCGTGCGCCCAGTAGATGGCGTCACTCAGGGCCTGTGTGTGCAAGTTGATTGACCGTCCAGGAACAGCACAGACCTGACAGGGGGGAACTACCCAGGACGAAGACCCAGGACTAACGAAATTCTACGCAGAATTGCGGTCGAAACTATCTTGTAGTCCGCATTAAGTAGGGAAACAGGCCGATATGCATTCGGGTCCCGCTTCCTAGACGTGTCTTTGCATAGTAACGTTACCACACCCTCGCGCATGGACGGGCAGAGGAGGCCGTCCGCCAAGCAGCCATTGAATAACGCTATCCGCGGGCCAGAGAGCGTACGCCAGAAGCACTTATAGAATTCGACCGGGAGACCATCGGAGCCGGGAGACTTTCCACTCCGCAGGGCCTTAACGGCGGCCGTATACTCGTCCAGAGTAAACGGATCTGCGCTAAGGAAGAAGTACTTATGAGTCGGCAGAAAGCTTTGTGTTTCGGCATCAGCAGGCACGACTGCACCGTAGAAGGCGGCGAAGTGGTCGCGAAAAATTGACCGAATGGCTTCAGGACTAGCCGGAACAGACCCGCCAGAGGTCACCAGCTCCGCAACAGCATTTGGAGGGCGACGAAAAAAGCGGCCAAGAAGAAGGCGTGAGCAGCAGGACTCCTGTGACCACCGCTCAGATGCCTGCAACGCCGGAAAGTGTTCCCAGGCACGCATCTTTAGAGAGGCAAGACGCCTCAGAACGTCCTGGGTAGCATCGTCGTTGCCAGGGCCACTCGACCCCGGATGACGCAAAATTGACAGCACTTGCGGAAGGTGTTGCATTTCCTCTCGGCTCTCCCGCGCCCGCCGAGCCCGCACTGTCGAAAAAGCCTCCCGCCTCCAATATTCCAAATGTTACTGCAAATATCGCTAGAAGGACTGAGTTGCAGAGTGACCACGGCTCCATATGATCATTGGCAGTTATCCAAATTTGCCGGTGCGACACAAGCTTTAAGAAGGGAAGCGTTCGCCAGTCCCCCCGCTTAGCGACACGCGGCGACGACGACGATTCAGTTTTAAAAACCTAATACCCGGCTTGCTTATTCATTGACCGAACGGCTTCAGGAATAGCCTGAACAGACCCGCCAGAGGTCACCAGTTCCGCAACAGCATTTGGAGGGCGACGAAAAAGCGGCCAAGAAGAAGCCGCGCGCAGCAGGACTCCTGCGACCAGCGCTGCGCTCAGCTGCCTGCAACAAGTGCAAGTGTTCCCTGGCACGCATCTTTAGAGAGAGACGTCTCAGAACGTCCTGGATAGCATCGTCGTTGCCAGGGACCCTCGACCCCGGATGACGCAGAATTGACAGCACTTGCCGAAGGTGTTGCATTTCCTCTCAGCTCTCCAGCGCCCGCCGAGCCCGCCACCGACGATAAAGCCTCGCGGCCCCAATTTTCGCCTTCTCCCACCACTCTCGCGAGAAGGAAGCTAACGCGACATTGGAGACCTGCGACAGCTACATATCATCAGTGCCAGTTGTCCAACTTTGCCAGCGTGTTCGCCTCTGTCGACGTCCTAGCGGTACGCGGTGACGATGACGCTCAGTTTCGAAAACTGACATATAACCCTAATTGTAGTGATAAGAGGGGTGTTCAATCTGTAATGTGCCAGACTACGGACCGTCGTCACGAAAGTATATTTAAAACTAAGACGATGGTCTTGACACAGCTTTTGAGTTAAGCGCCATGAAAGTCGACGTAGACTGAATCGACAGGGCACAATGGCAATACCACCACATAAAGTCGCTGATGATACCCTAAGAACTGATAAACTCTGATAAAATGCTCACAGGCATCGTCATCAGGTAAATGGGCTGGATGAAGATATAGAGGGTGTTTGCTCTAACGTGTCCAGAAATTACATTTCAAGCGAGCGATAAAAAAAAGCAAGTGGTATTTTGCTGCTTCACTAATAGCACCTGTTTCTTAGTCAAGTAGCTGAAGTGGCTTTCAAGTAGCTGAAAAGTAGCACTCGTTTCTCTTTTATCGCTCGCTTTAAATAAAATTGCTGGATACTTTACTGCAAACACCCTGTATATAGTACACACAAAATTCAACGAAAGGACATAGACAAGTTTCGTGCAATTGGAAGGTTATAAGAATGAACACTGCGGACCTGACGTGGTGAACATCACCTATAGTTGTATACAACGAAAGAACGGCGTTTCGGGTGTCTTTGCGGAACTTTAGCCTATTCTTGCTACCATATTATGTTTCCTCGTATTATTACATTATTAATTAATATTATCATCATCATTATTATTCTTATATTATGATATATATTATTATTATTAGGAAAGACGACGAACTTCCAGGCAGATGTGTTGTTCTTTCGCTCAATTTATTTTGTTGTAAATTTTAACTGTTTTTCGTGGTTTTCAGTCCCAAATACCCGAGATGAGTACCTCTGGGTACCCTAGGGACTGGGGAACTCCCCTACAAAAAGACATGCCGTTATCCGTCCATGCTGCGGAGAACGTCAGAACGAGTCATCTAGCGGGCATCTAGCCAGCCCGTACTGATTGGGCGCCAAGACAGCTTCGTCGGCACAGAAGGGACTGCGGGACCAGACTGCAACTCTCTGATAGCTGTATACAAATTGCTGACAGACCATAACTGGATGTCAACGTCAGGAAGCTGGAGCCGTAAACATCTCACAACATCAACACAGTCACTGTATTGATGGAGCATGACTTCGGACCTAGGCCGAAATCATGGCCTGAATATACCTCTCTACGCCGAAATAAACCACCTGGTGCTGCATCCCGTGGAATACTGCCCTTATGTCCACGCTGCGTGCTCGGGAGTGTGCAATGCCTTGAAATAAACGCGCAAGTGAGGTGCAGGGTACTTGTCGAACACCACCGGAACGCCCTGTTCACGTGTACGGTGCAAGCGGGACTGTGTGACCCACTCCACCGAACCGTCCCGGGTGAAACGGGACGGCTGCCTAGTGATGGCAGTACGGATTAGTGGTGGCGGCATGAAAACGACTCCTAGGAACCACAGGCGACTATAGTACCAGGCCACTAGCTGGTGAGCGCGAAAAGTGATGGGCAAATCAACAAACTTAAGCTTCCGCAGGGCAGCTCTGCACCGATTCAGCACACGTGGCCAATTTACACTAGATATGCCAGTGCAATGAAAAGTCACACCAATAATTTTGTCGTCTGGTCTCACTGGGATATGCAAAGAAGCCCCGTAGGAAAGCTGGAGGTTCAACAGTGCTGCACTTCTTTATCTATTCAGTCGTGCCCCTGAAACAGCTCCGTAATCCTCAGACGCCTTCAAAACAGGTCGTAGGGAACACTCGCAAGGAAGGATCACAGAGATGTGGTCCGCGAACGCAAAAACAGGTGGAGGGCATCCATTCGGCAATGCCAATGTAACAGGAAGCGAGCAGAGTCTCTCGAGCAGAGGGTTGATGGCGATGGTGTAGTGATGGCGATGGCGAGAGAGAGGACATCCTTGACGGACCCCATAAGTTACATCAAAGGGGCACAAAGGCCTCCAGCGACAGATACAACGCTTCTAGCACCCCTATACAACGTTTCCACATACCTGACCCAAGCAATAGCGAACCCGTATGCCCACCGAGAGATCATGTATGCGTGTCGCACACTATCGAATGCCTTGGACCGATTGAAGGGTGCCAACACAGCGGGGGCACCGCCACTGTTAATCCAGTGTGTGGGAACTCGAAGTGCGATTCTATCAAGGTCTGAGGACGTGCAGTGGCATAGATGCCTGGCAATGATGTAACACCTTCTCCAACAGAGGTAAAACGCGCAACAGAAGAGTTATTGGCTGGGGTCTTATAATCGCTCGTCATTAAGGTAATCGCACGATATGCATCTAAGTCCACATATATTGTCATCCGCGAAATAAAGCCGCGAAAATAAAGGGTGTTACAGTATATGCCGACTATGCTCGAATGCGATCCAGCGTTTGGGGAACGATCATCTTCTATACAGGGTGTCTTTTTTTCATACAGATTTTTCATTAAAAACTATACGGGCTATAGAGATCCTCTTTTCACTTCTGTCATCTCTGGGCTGGCTGACGTTCTTGGCCATCTGTTGTTCAACGAATGACTAATTACCTAAAATTCGTTAATTAACTTTTTAAGTATAAAAGCTACGAAGCTGTCCCAGTGAGAACGTCTGCTCCTCTCGGTGCTCATTCACCCTCGGTGTGAGAGGGTGAAAGAGCACACTGTCGCCTCTTGCATTCCTGGAAAAAGGTTAAAAGAAAACAGAAAATGAAACCCAAGATAAGGGCACTTCCGATAGGGTCACCCGATACATGTTTTTTTTCTTTTTTTCTTTTTTGTTTCCGCAAGTTAAAGCTCATCTTTGAGGCATGAGGCGGCACTGTGGTCCTTCCCCCTCTGATATTGGGGTGAAGGAAAGACGCGTCTCCGAAGATGCGCAATGAACAAAATAAAGAAGAAAAAAAGATATTCCTTCACGAATTTCTTGGGACGATCTACCGAACGGATTTTTGTTCTGAAAATGGCTGGGATATCACGTGACCGAAAGGAACACGTGTTCTCATTGGGACAACTTCGTAGCCTTATAATTAAAAAGTTAATAAACGATTTTTAGGTAATTAGTCATTCGACGTTTGGGCAACAGATGGACAAGAACGCCCGCCGGCCCAGATATGATATAAGTGACAACAGGATGTCTATAGCTCTTTTAGTTTTTTTAGTTAAAAATCTTTCTCGACACAAAAAAACACTATGTCTGTATAGGCTAAGTGGATAAAATCACCATGTAATCAGATACCTCGTGTCTCAAAAATTGATACACTCTGATAATGTGCCCAGCCGTGCCATCATTATACAAGGAAGAATGAAGGTATGCATAGTATTGCTTATCAAATTGAATGAATGGAAACAAATTTAATACAGTTAGCTGGCTAGAAGAATAGGCAAGACGGAAAGAATCTCGCCGCAGTCAACACTGCATATCAGCGCGCTATCAACGGCATCTCCCGTGTTGTTTGGAGTTCAACGTATTATTCTCAGATTTCATGACAAAAATGAGTTACTGGGCATAAATATTTTTTGGGTATTTAATTTAATACTGCAAAATACGCCTGCTAGGGCGCCACCGTCAGCCTCAGTGCAAATCTGCGGATGCGGTTCCTCTCGCCGTTTCTCCGTCGAGTTGTCGTGCCGCTGAGAAACTTGGCCGTTTTTCCGTCTGGAAATCGTCGTATACGGTTACTGCTTTAAGGTGCAACCACGGACGTTGCTTGGTATTACAAAAAAAGAAAAAAAAAAACGTGGCTCAAATACTTAAAATATATATTTAACATAGAGATTCGTCACCATATCCCACCTTTCGCCAACTGTCTGCTGCATTTCGCGCACATTCAATTCCCATTTTGTATCGCTTGTTCCCTGTACTGTGCCTGTAGTACTTCCGAAATCTCAGCCGACCTAACGTTCCCCCTCACAAGCAGCTTGATTATGCATCGCCATTCCACGGCTGCAGACACATTGCTCGCTGCCATTATAGCTGCCGCAGCTGCACGTGCGCTGCTGCACGTTAAATAATTCTACAATACTAATAATTAACCCATTACCCATTAATGTTTTTTAAGCACAATCATAGCTCAACGCTGAACGGGCCTTGTACAGAGCTTCAAACCCTTTGTTGTTGTCTATTTGTCGTTATGGAGAGAAAAAGGGACTCTCGCAATAGCGTTCTTAACTTGGACGTGGACGTATAGAATGCACGCTTAAAGGAGCATGGAAATGATCGGAATAAAATATGACGGGAGAAGTAGAAATTACGATTCTGAGCCCTGTGATACACATTCGCACAAAAAGTTTGAGCGTAGCGCGCAATCGTCGAGCGCGAGGGACCTTTAAATCTCGCGGCAGAAATGCCCCCTCACTCGGCTGCCAGCCGCTGACGTCGTATGGCCGCGCCGTCTTTTTCTTTCTTTTTTACGATTTCTCCGGCGTCGCGGCGCCGGCAAGCCGACCGAGCAGGAAGCGTTGTTGTTCATCGGGCGTCGTGGAAAGGACAGGTGATGAACTGAACACTCTTTAGGCGACACGTCTGCTCTTCTTGACGAAGCGTTTTATGGAGTTGGAGCCTAATCTCCGCCAGCTTCGATTTCGCCACACGAATGTACCGGAGGCTGGTAAGTGATGCTGCTAAGTGTGAACGAACATTGGGATTGAAATATCGTGCTTCTTCTTGGTTACAAATGCATAGTCATGAAGGCGCGGCGCAGTGACCAGTGTTTTCACTTGAAGAGGTCGTCGACGATCATGACTTCTCCGTGTTGTGGTCAACACTATGGGCTCTGAACCGCATGGACACTGGCATCTCTGAGGCGAAAGAGCGGACCGATGAATGCATAGCTGTGTAACATTGCGCTTACCATATCTTACTGATACCAGGAGCGCAACGTCTCTACAAGCACAACAACATGGATACCAAAATAAAGTCAGTAGAGCTCATCTGCTAGCGATCTGTGAGAACCCCCAAAACACATGGCCAAATAAGCATTTTCTTTTTTGAATGGTCATACGCAGCATACAACAATGGCACATGGAATAAATCTCCAACTGACAGGAATGTATTTAGTCGTATCATGTGTGCTGCACACACATTCACAATACAGTTCACTAATTAACGACACCTCAGCACAATCGGAACAGAAACCACAACCGCGTACGATCCGCCTCAACCCGGGCCGTAACGGCAACACAGAGGCCTAGCCACACCTTTTATACTGTCCGCAGTCTTGTTTTATGCAAAACGTACGAGACAAATCATGTAAGAACGCAAGTGAATGTCAAACGCAAATAAATAGCAACAATGTCTTAGTCGGTAAGTCGCCACGATTCCGGAGCTAGCAGATAATTCTGGCGGACACGGCGGACGGCTGACGTCACCACACGCCAGACTCGGCTTGGGGGAGACTGTCGCCGCGGAACGCATTCTTGCAAACTAATTTTCTCGGAAAATTCGCGCTTTTCGAAGGAAATATTTTGCGTGACAGGTTATGAAGGTAGTATGTTCATATCAAGCGGTGAAAAAATATATGTTCCAAATGATTCCCATGCTCCTTTAAGCTGCAACTTCAGACTAAAGATATATTAAATGCGATAGCATTGCTCTAACGCACTTTTGGGTCCATGCTGTCCGCGTCGCGTCACACTCCCTACATAGGTTTCCTTGTCGCGGCACCGTTGAAGTAGGGAGACTTAGAGGGATAGGTATGCAAAGGAGATATTTTATCAGATTGGAAAGGTTTAGCCAATCATGTCATTCCCTTGAAGTGGCTGACATCATGACGCTGCTCTTGGATTTCACCATCAGCAACGTTGTAGACTATCGCTCATGACGATGAAACTACCCATTCCTCATCTTAAAAATAACGTTGTTCTTGAATCTTGGGTTTCACAGCTTCCTTTGTCGTGTAGTTTCCCAAAGCGCTTCCGGTGTGCCAACTCTTCCTATTGCGTGCATCTTTCTCATTCCGTATTAGCGGCACGACACAAACACGGGTACGAGCGGTGCGCAGCCGTAGACAGATCTCAATTTCACACCATATTTTATGAGAATGGTGCACAAACGAATTAATGCAACGGACAATTAATAATAATAAAAAAATACACGACGATTACCATTGCGCAACGCGAATTTCGGCGGTAGCTGTTGTGAGGGGATGTTGACATTTTTGTATGTGGCACTTATATACAGAGCGTCCAAACAAACTGTGAATATATATATAGATATAGAAGTTCAAAAAAAGACGTGGAGACAGATTTTAGGGAAGTTACAAACTCTAGTTTATTACATAGGGAGACGTTAAAAAGGGGGGCAAGTGGTGGACGTTTCGACAGTGGCACTGTCTTCGTCAGGACAAAAGATGCGTAGCTGGTTACACATTACTTAAATAGGTTTGGTACATGACGTCATAATCCGTACGGGCAGGCCACAGGCGTTTGTCAATGAGTCAGATTCGGGAATATTCCGGAAGGTCAAGTCCGGGTGGTGATGTCATTCGCCGTTGGTCACTGTCCGCTTTGGGGAAAATTCCGGGCAGGATGAGCGCTGCCTCAAACTTTGCTGAAAAAAAAAGAAGAAAAGAAAAACAGAAAGGAAACGAAAAGGAAGAAAGTGTAGCTCATCTAGGCGACCAGATTTCTTACCGTTGAAAGTGCTCCCAGATCTTAGTTAATGGTTGATTGGAATTTGTAAATGAGATAAGATTCGCGTTGTTCCCTGCACCGATCTGAGCTAAAATTTGACTGGAGAAGAAAAAGTGACACATTATTTAGTGAATGACCTGGTTGCTTGAAATGGCGAGAGACCGGGAGGTTTGGCTTTTTTGTAACGTCAGATCGGTCGTTGTTGAACCTGATCCGAAATGATGTTTTAGTCTGACCAACGTATTGTGCTTGGCACATGCCGCACTGAATGGCATAAATGACGTTAGATGAATTACAGTCGAAGTCACCATTAATTTTGAAGGAGAAATTGGAATTAGTACTTTTAAGTACTTGGGTGCTTTGCATTAATTTGCATATTTGACACCTGCGACCATCGCATGGGTGACAGCCGTTCCCTGGATGCGCTGCTTTGCTAACCTTAGAGCTAACTAGATTATCGTGCAGGTTGCGCGCGCGCCTGTAGGTTACCCGAGGTGGCTGAGGAAAAATTTGTCCCATGCGCTCCGATTGAAGAAGGATACTATGGTGACGGTTTAGTATATTGTTAACGCTTGGAATATTGCTGCTAAATGTTAAGATGAGGTTTTCGGAACCATTATCTAACACGCGTTTGTGGTCTTGGAACAGGGCTTTGCGATCTGCTTTGCGGGCTTTGTTTAGAGCGTCGTCAACTAGGCTAGGTGGAAATTGACGACCGATGAATGTTTCCCTAAGTTGAGCTAGATTTCTGTCCAAGTCATCGTCACTGGAACAGATGCGACTGTATCGAAGTGCTTGGCTGTAAGGGATGGCAAGTTTAGTATGACGCGGGTGACAACTGTTAAATGCTAGATACTGTTGAGAGTCCGTAGGTTTACGGAAGAGGTTTGTGGACAAGACCCCGTTGGTTAACTTTACTTGGACATCGAGAAAGTTAACAGTTAGAGGGGAATAAGAAAGCGTGAACTTGATGGCCAGATGTGCTTTGTTAAAGTCGCTGATAAATGTGATTGTCGCTGTGAATTGTGATTGTGTTGTGATGTCGCTGATGATGTGTGTCGAGGAACCGCTTGTAAAGCGTGGGCTTCTTTAGGTGCTTAGACAGAAATTCCTCCTCTAGAGCTCCCATAAAAATATTTGCGTAGTTAGGTGTCATTTTTGTACCCATAGCCGTGCCATGAACATGCAAGTAGTGCTTAGCGTCAAATTCGAAGTTGTTATTTTTCAGAATAAGATTGAGAAATGTGCATAGGACACAAGGATCGTATGTGGTATCAGAATATTTTGAAAATGCCCTTTCAGCTGCAGCAATGCCATCTTCGGGGGGGATGTTAGTATATAGCGAGGAAACGTCTAGCGTGACTAGCAAACTGGAAGAAGGAGGCTGACATTCACTTAAAACTTGAAGAAAGTGATTGGTGTCCTTAATGTAGGATGGTAGGTTAAGAGGTATATCTTTATGAAAGTGGTCAACAAAGCTTGAAATGTTCTCGGTAGCTGTACCGTTGCATGAAACTATTGGGCGCCCTGGATTGCCAGGTTTATGAATTTTAGGGAGCATATAGAACCTGCCCGCTGCGGGGTCTTTGGGGAGTAGATAATCGTATAGGGTGGAATCTATCTTTTTACTTGCTTTTAGATCTTTTAGACTGCGGATAATATGAGCCGTAATTTCCTCTGTAGGGTCAGCCTCGAGGAGTTTGTAGAACGATGCGCACGATAATTGCCGGACGCCTTCGTTAATGTAATTCTCTTTGTCCATTACTACGATTGCACCACCTTTATCAGCTTTTTTAATTACTATGTCACTGCGGTCCCGAAGGTCAGAAAGGCTGCGCTGCTCAGCCGGCGTTAGGTTTGGCTTCGATTTGCTGTTGCATGATTTATTGTAAGCGTTAATGATATCTTTTGGAACTGCACGAATGTACATGTCCAGAGCCTTTTCACGGTTAGCCTCGGGCGTAAAGTTGGATAGCGGTTTAAATGGGTTGGAATCTGACTTAGGTTTGTCATGAAAGTATTCCTTCAGACGTAGACGGCGGGCGAAATTATCTAAGTCCAGATAAAGTTGGTATTCATCTAGCTTGTTGTTAGTGGGGCAGAATGAGGGGCCACGGCTGAGTAGTGAGATTTCTGAATCGGTAAGTTCGTGGGACGATAAATTAACGACGTTTTGGGGCTTATGAGGTAGCATCTCCGCAGATGAGGCTGCTGGGGTGGGACCTGTTTTTCTAGCAATCAGATGATGATTTTGCGATGGAGTATTAGTTGTACCTGCATTACTTATATGATCACAGTCCTGAGCTGACACACTGGGTTCAAGCGTAGCTGGAGTATTAACGTTGTCCCTGACTAGCTTCCTCCGCTTAGCATTGCGAATTGCCTCTTCCCTTTCTTTTGCGTATTGTGCTAATTCTAACTGGTGGTTGTCTGTTAAGAAAGATTTACCATCGATAGTTTTCGCCTGCTGGGATGATTGGTCTATGGCGTCCTCACAATGGGATATAAGGACTTCGATTAACGCGGCCGAAGCATTGTTGAGGATCTCGTTCCACTTATTCTGATGTGCAGATTTTAGGGGAAAGGTGGGTTTAAGGTTAATGGCGAGACCCTTGGGAATTTCGTCCTGATCTTTGTAGAGTTGTAAAGTGGTGCGATGGGAATTATAGCGTGCTGATTTATCGGCTAGCTTACGAAGTTTAAAGAAAGCTTGCGTACTTGGGGGAGGTTCACTTTCAGAAGGAGAAGAGGTACGCTTACCGGCGGTTAGTCAGTCCAGCGTCGATGGTCTTGTATTCT
Organism: Ornithodoros turicata; assembly: GCF_037126465.1. Lineage (NCBI taxonomy): Eukaryota > Metazoa > Arthropoda > Arachnida > Ixodida > Argasidae > Ornithodoros > Ornithodoros turicata. The sequence goes on from NW_026999429.1 coordinate 132,267, forward strand.
GCCGTCGTCGTTCCAGGGCAGCTGCCTCCTGAGGGGTAGGCCACACTGGATCCGGAACAGCAGTCACGTTGGGTGGGCGTGATGGTAGGAGCCGTCGAAGTCGTGGAAGCAGGTCCAGCAGGTGTCGGCTGATCATCCGAACTCCCTCGAAGTTTGGATGGAGGCCGTCAGCTGCAAAGACCTGGGTTGGTCGTCGTCGGTGGAATCCGTGGTCCAGGTAGCAGAGGTCGGTCGAGTTCCGGCAGAGCTGGACCAGTCGGCGTTTGAAGTCGAAGGCCCGCGGGTTGCACTGGAACTCCCTTCGCCTGACAATGAAATGGCGGCGCCTGTTATGAGAGCGATGGAGCACTAACGTACAAACCGTCATTTCAATTCCACCACGGGCCCGGGTCTTGTTGAGGAGTCGCTGGTAGTGGGAGAATGCCTCCTGGGGGTCCAAAAGTGGCATATCGTTAGTTCCACAGTGTAGAACCACGACACGCGCACTTGGTGGCAGCAAGTCTACTTCCTCCAGGAAACCCGTGAAATATATATATATATATATGCTGGAAGAAAGGGGTTCGGGCGACCGCGAAATTAAATAGGTACTAACAAAATATGAGGCAGACAACGAAGATGTAGGAAGTAGAAAAGGGGGGGAGTTATTTATTTACTAGTGGAAAGTTAAGGGGGAAGTCAACGTTGCGGCGGAAGCTCCGCCTTCGTCAGGACTGAAGAATGACAAATGACACTTGGAGTTTTATACAGTGCTACAATGACGTCACAATCGGGGGGTCCCGCCACCTGGCGGCCGTCAGCAGGTCAAGTACAAGGAAGTGGTTGAGTCATGTCCGGTGAAGAGGTCATCGTCCGGGAGGTGGGATGGAATCCAAGGGCTGTGGACTGTTGTTCTGCAAAGAAAAGGGGAACAAGCAGCAGTACACTATCTAAGCAGATAAGTTTCTTATTGTTGACAGTACACCAGGGTCCTCGTTTATGATAGATTGGAATTTGTAGATAAGGTAAGATTCGCGCTGTTCTCGGCACCGGTCGGAACTGAAGTTTGTTTGAAGAAGGAAAATTGTATGTGGCACTTATATACAGAGCGTCCAAACAAACTGTGAATATATATATATATAGAAGTTCAAAAAAAGACGTGGAGACAGATTTTAGGGAAGTTACAAACTCTAGTTTATTACATAGGGAGACGTTAAAAAGGGGGGCAAGTGGTGGACGTTTCGACAGTGGCACTGTCTTCGTCAGGACAAAAGATGCGTAGCTGGTTACACATTACTTAAATAGGTTTGGTACATGACGTCATAATCGGTACGGGCAGGCCACAGGCGTTTGTCAATGAGTCAGATTCGGGAATATTCCGGAAGGTCAAGTCCGGGTGGTGATGTCATTCGCCGTTGGTCACTGTCCGCTTTGGGGAAAATTCCGGGCAGGATGAGCGCTGCTTCAAACTTTGCTGAAAAAAAAAAGAAGAAAAGAAAAACAGAAAGGAAACGAAAAGGAAGAAAGTGTAGCTCATCTAGGCGACCAGATTTCTTACCGTTGAAAGTGCTCCCAGATCTTCGTTAATGGTTGATTGGAATTTGTAAATGAGATAAGATTCGCGTTGTTCCCTGCACCGATCTGAGCTAAAATTTGACTGGAGAATAAAAAGTGACACATTATTTAGTGAATGACCTGGTTGCTTGAAATGGCGAGAGACCGGGAGGTTTGGCTTTTTTGTAACGTCAGATCGGTCGTTGTTGAACCTGATCCGAAATGATGTTTTAGTCTGACCAACGTATTGTGCTTGGCACATGCCGCACTGAATGGCATAAATGACGTTAGATGAATTACAGTCGAAGTCACCATTAATTTTGACGGAGAAATTGGAATTAGTACTTTTAAGTACTTGGGTGCTTTGCATTAATTTGCATATTTGACACCTGCGACCATCGCATGGGTGACAGCCGTTCCCTGGATGCGCTGCTTTGCTAACCTTAGAGCCAACTAGATTATCGTGCAGGTTGCGCGCGCGCCAGTAGGTTAGCCGAGGTGGCTGAGGAAAAATTTGTCCCATGCGCTCCGATTGAAGAAGGATACTATGGTGACGGTTTAGTATATTGTTAACGCTTGGAATATTGCTGCTAAATGTTAAGATGAGGTTTTCGGAACCATTATCTAACACGCGTTTGTGGTCTTGGAACAGGGCTTTGCGATCTGCTTTGCGGGCTTTGTTTAGAGCGTCGTCAACTAGGCTAGGTGGAAATTGACGACCGATGAATGTTTCCCTAAGTTGAGCTAGATTTCTGTCCAAGTCATCGTCACTGGAACAGATGCGACTGTATCGAAGTGCTTGGCTGTAAGGGATGGCAAGTTTAGTATGACGCGGGTGACAACTGTTAAATGCTAGATACTGTTGAGAGTCCGTAGGTTTACGGAAGAGGTTTGTGGACAAGACCCCGTTGGTTAACTTTACTTGGACATCGAGAAAGTTAACAGTTAGAGGGGAATAAGAAAGCGTGAACTTGATGGCCAGATGTGCTTTGTTAAAGTCGCTGATAAATGTGATTGTCGCTGTGAATTGTGATTGTGTTGTGATGTCGCTGATGATGTGTGTCGAGGAACCGCTTGTAAAGCGTGGGCTTCTTTAGGTGCTTAGACAGAAATTCCTCCTCTAGAGCTCCCATAAAAATATTTGCGTAGTTAGGTGTCATTTTTGTACCCATAGCCGTGCCATGAACATGCAAGTAGTGCTTAGCGTCAAATTCGAAGTTGTTATTTTTCAGAATAAGATTGAGAAATGTGCATAGGACACAAGGATCGTATGTGGTATCAGAATATTTTGAAAATGCCCTTTCAGCTGCAGCAATGCCATCTTCGGGGGGGATGTTAGTATATAGCGAGGAAACGTCTAGCGTGACTAGCAAACTGGAAGAAGGAGGCTGACATTCACTTAAAACTTGAAGAAAGTGATTGGTGTCCTTAATGTAGGATGGTAGGTTAAGAGGTATATCTTTATGAAAGTGGTCAACAAAGCTTGAAATGTTCTCGGTAGCTGTACCGTTGCATGAAACTATTGGGCGCCCTGGATTGCCAGGTTTATGAATTTTAGGGAGCATATAGAACCTGCCCGCTGCGGGGTCTTTGGGGAGTAGATAATCGTATAGGGTGGAATCTATCTTTTTACTTGCTTTTAGATCTTTTAGACTGCGGATAATATGAGCCGTAATTTCCTCTGTAGGGTCAGCCTCGAGGAGTTTGTAGAACGATGCGCACGATAATTGCCGGACGCCTTCGTTAATGTAATTCTCTTTGTCTATTACTACGATTGCACCACCTTTATCAGCTTTTTTAATTACTATGTCACTGCGGTCCCGAAGGTCAGAAAGGCTGCGCTGCTCAGCCGGCGTTAGGTTTGGCTTCGATTTGCTGTTGCATGATTTATTGTAAGCGTTAATGATATCTTTTGGAACTGCACGAATGTACATGTCCAGAGCCTTTTCACGGTTAGCCTCGGGCGTAAAGTTGGATAGCGGTTTAAATGGGTTGGAATCTGACTTAGGTTTGTCATGAAAGTATTCCTTCAGACGTAGACGGCGGGCGAAATTATCTAAGTCCAGATAAAGTTGGTATTCATCTAGCTTGTTGTTAGTGGGGCAGAATGAGGGGCCACGGCTGAGTAGTGAGATTTCTGAATCGGTAAGTTCGTGGGACGATAAATTAACGACGTTATGGGGCTTATGAGGTAGCATCTCCGCAGATGAGGCTGCTGGGGTGGGACCTGTTTTTCTAGCAAGCAGATGATGATTTTGCGATGGAGTATTAGTTGTACCTGCATTACTTATATGATCACAGTCCTGAGCTGACACACCGGGTTCAAGCGTAGCTGGAGTATTAACGTTGTCCCTGACTAGCTTCCTCCGCTTAGCATTGCGAATTGCCTCTTCCCTTTCTTTTGCGTATTGTGCTAATTCTAACTGGTGGTTGTGTGTTAAGAAAGATTTACCATCGATAGTTTTCGCCTGCTGGGATGATTGGTCTATGGCGTCCTCACAATGGGATATAAGGACTTCGATTAACGCGGCCGAAGCATTGTTGAGGATCTCGTTCCACTTATTCTGATGTGCAGATTTTAGGGGAAAGGTGGGTTTAAGGTTAATGGCGAGACCCTTGGGAATTTCGTCCTGATCTTTGTAGAGTTGTAAAGTGGTGCGATGGGAATTATAGCGTGCTGATTTATCGGCTAGCTTACGAAGTTTAAAGAAAGCTTGCGTACTTGGGGGAGGTTCACTTTCAGAAGGAGAAGAGGTACGCTTACCGGCGGTTAGTCAGTCCAGCGTCGATGGTCTTGTATTCTGCCGTCGTCGTTCCAGGGCAGCTGCCTCCTGAGGGGTAGGCCACACTGGATCCGGAACAGCAGTCACGTTGGGTGGGCGTGATGGTAGGAGCCGTCGAAGTCGTGGAAGCAGGTCCAGCAGGTGTCGGCTGATCATCCGAACTCCCTCGAAGTTTGGATGGAGGCCGTCAGCTGCAAAGACCTGGGTTGGTCGTCGTCGGTGGAATCCGTGGTCCAGGTAGCAGAGGTCGGTCGAGTTCCGGCAGAGCTGGACCAGTCGGCGTTTGAAGTCGAAGGCCCGCGGGTTGCACTGGAACTCCCTTCGCCTGACAATGAAATGGCGGCGCCTGTTATGAGAGCGATGGAGCACTAACGTACAAACCGTCATTTCAATTCCACCACGGGCCCGGGTCTTGTTGAGGAGTCGCTGGTAGTGGGAGAATGCCTCCTGGGGGTCCAAAAGTGGCATATCGTTGGTTCCACAGTGTAGAACCACGACACGCGCACTTGGTGGCAGCAAGTCTACTTCCTCCAGGAAACCCGTGATATATATATATATATATATATGCTGGAAGAAAGGGGTTCAGGCGACCGCGAAATTAAATAGGTACTAACAAAATATGAGGCAGACAACGAAGATGTAGGAAGTAGAAAAGGGGGGGAGTTATTTATTTACTAGTGGAAAGTTAAGGGGGAAGTCAACGTTGTGGCGGAATCTCCGCCTTCGTCAGGACTGAAGAATGACAAATGACACTTGGAGTTTTATACAGTGCTACAATGACGTCACAATCGGGGGGTCCCGCCACCTGGCGGCCGTCAGCAGGTCAAGTACAAGGAAGTGGTTGAGTCATGTCCGGTGAAGAGGTCATCGTCCGGGAGGTGGGATGGAATCCAAGGGCTGTGGACTGTTGTTCTGCAAAGAAAAGGGGAACAAGCAGCAGTACACTATGCCAAGTACTATGCCAAGCACAGTACGTGGGCCAGACAAAAACCGCATTCAGAATCAGATTTAACAATCACCGATCGGACGTGACGAAAAAACCGAACCTTCCAGTTTCACGCCATTTTAGCCAGCCAGGGCATTCAATTAACGATGTTTCAATTTTCCTTCTTCAAACAAACTTCAGTTCCGACCGGTGCCGAGAACAGCGCGAATCTTACCTTATCTACAAATTCCAATCTATCATAAACGAGGACCCTGGTGTACTGTCAACAATAAGAAACTTATCTGCTTAGATAGTATACTGCTGCTTGTTCCCCTTTTCTTTGCAGAACAACAGTCCACAGCCCTTGGATTCCATCCCACCTCCCGGACGATGACCTCTTCACCGGACATGACTCAACCACTTCCTTGTACTTGACCTGCTGACGGCCGCCAGGTGGCGGGACCCCCCGATTGTGACGTCATTGTAGCACTGTATAAAACTCCAAGTGTCATTTGTCATTCTTCAGTCCTGACGAAGGCGGAGCTTCCGCCGCAACGTTGACTTCCCCCTTAACTTTCCACTAGTAAATAAATAACTCCACCCTTTTCTACTTCCTACATCTTCGTTGTCTGCCTCATATTTTGTTAGTACCTATATATATATATATATACAGTCACTTAACGAACACCCTTCGTTTCTCAGAAAATTGTTCGTAAATCGAGGTATTCGTAAATCGAGGTCCGAGGTGTGCAGTACACAAATACCTCACAAAAGCACGGGAAACTGATTTGAATAAGTTTTATTTTTGAAAATACTGCGTAATTGTGCTTTGCACCATACTTTCTGCAGGGTCTATCCTGTTTAGAAGCGATGACAGAAGTCTGACACTTGACACATCCACCCGGTCCTCAAAGTACCGTATCGCGCGCGGATGAGACTGTTTCCAACGGCAAATATCACGCTTGTCACCGGCTGTCAGGACTGAACGCCGTCTCTTGGAATGACAATATGTTTCCATCTCGGAGACCTGGTCCAAACTCACAACCGTTCGGCTGTAAACGACGGAATTATTCTTTCAGGAAATGGTGAACCATGTTTGTGGAACGTAGTGGCGTTGGGACATTGTATGTTTGACCTTGGCAGCATGTACTGAGGAACTTTCATTATCCTCCGGTCATTGGCCTGTCCTCCGTACGTTCGTAACGCCCGTTCGTATATCGAGGTCAGAATGGCTTGGCTACTTTGGGTCCGTTCCCTAATAATCCGTTCATAGTTCGGATATCGAGGGTTCGTAAAACGAGGTAAAAATACACGAAAAAAGTGTGGTTCCCTGTGGAGCCGTTCGTAAGTTGAGGGAATTCGTATATCGAGGGTTCATAAAACGAGGTCCGACTGTATATCACTTTGTTCACAGTTAGCTTGGACACCCTGTATGCTCAACCACTTTACAGTGGCGAGTACCGCCGTGTTATCTGCGAAGTGAGTGGTGATGTGTAGAGATGGGAATTGCGGGACAAAAGTATGACTAACATCGTGACAACACGTGAAACGCTGAAAAACCGGGACACTTTCCGGTACAACATACCCATCTCTGAGTATGCCAATACTGAGTTTGTGTTTGATTATAGGAGTGATTTTATTTGCTTCAGATTGTTTTAACTTGTTTTCCATCACCGAACCCAACAGTCAACACTCAACAGACAGAAGAAAACCGAGAAGATGAAGAGAGAAGAAAAGGAGGGTTGTTGTTGTTGTTGTTGCTCCTCAAGCGGGATGGCGCTTATCCGCTAGGGAGATTGGCCAGGACTACTGAGGTGCGGTCAACAGGATGTTAAAAAAGAGTTAGAATCGGTTAGAGGTGGAGATGAATGACATGATACTATGGAGAACAGCGCGGTCCCTAAAGCCATTATGGAAGGCTCCAAGGGATAGCAGAGATGTCAGGGAGAGCTGAGCACCGATGGAGATAAGAGGGGGAACGAGAAGGCGACGACGAATGGTGACGTAGGAGGAGCAGTCGAGAAAGAAGTGATGGACAGTCTCGGCTTGTCCGCAGTGCGGGCACGCAGGTGCCGATTCGAGGCCAGCACGGTGAAGATAGAAGTTCAATGGGAGGGAGAGGCACCGAGCACGCGTTACAGAAGTTTCGAACTCACGGCAGCCACAATGCTCAGGATTCCAAAGGAATAAGAGGTGTTCATAGCCAGGACGTGGAGGGCGACGCCGCGCGAGTGAAAGGAAGCGTCTGTAGCGCGCCCGGACGATGTCAGCTATTGGAGGAAGGACATCCAGGATTGGCCCAGAGAGTGCCATATTAGCCAGGGTGTCAGCGGCTTCGTTGAGCGGGAGACCGCGGTGACCAGGAATCCAGGTGACAAGGAGATGGGAGATGTGGCTAGGTGCAAAAGCAACTAAGGTGGCGAGCAAGGGGCTTGTAGGGCTCTCAAGGGAGGAAATCACAAAAAGAGAGTCAGAGAGGAGGAGCACCATTTTGAAAGCGATGGGAACCCTCATCAGCGCTAGGAGCATGGCTAGAAACTCACTGTGAAAGACCGGTGTGTAGTCCGGGAGGCGGACGGGACTGTGCAAGTCGAGCTGCGGAATGACACTGCCAACTCCCGCCCGTTCCTCAGAGACAGATGCGTCCGTGGCGATGACCAGGTGATTGGGAAACTGAGACATGTGAGTGTCAAGCTCTGCTTTCAAATAAGTGAGAGGGGCATGTTTGGCATCCGAATGAAAGATGCTGAGAACCTGGACAGAGGCTGGCGCGGGAGGCACAACCGGCTGGGGGACATGGGCAAGCGAAACGTTCAGGGGCGACAGGAGCAGCAATAGCAACTGGGGAATATTGGATCTGCGCCACCGCCTGCTAGTCCAGGAACCCAAATCTCTGAACGATTCAATGTGGTGAGAAGCAAGAGGGCTCTGCGCCAGAGACAGGAAAGTGCTCACTGTTAAAAGATGAAAGCGGGCTTTCAGTGGGAGCACACCCGCCTCAAGATACAGGGCATCGTTAGCAGTATACCTGGGAAGGCCGAGACACATGCGGAGCGCTTTCCTCTCTAAGACGAGCAGCTTGCTTATCCGGTAGTCTGGGAGATGAGAGAAAAGGACACAGCCATATTCGAGGATGGGACGGACATAGCAACGATAGACATAAAGGAGGGCATTCCTGCGCATACCAACACGAACGCTGGAACAACGCTGGATGCAACGCAGTGCCGCGGAGGCTCTTCGGCTGATGTGGTCAATGTGGCGGCCCCAATCCATCCTGTGATCATACCACACACCCAGATACTTCAGAGACTCAGGTTGGTCGATGCGATCGTTGCCTATCAAAAGATTGAAGCTGGGCACCACACCACGGAAGCCCACAGGCGGAAATAGGAGCACGGCACATTTCTGGACCTTTAGACTCAGATGAGCGGATGTGGTCCAAGCCACAATAGTGTCGATGTATTGCTGGGTCAGCGTGTACAACAAGTGCAGCGATGAGGCCGAGGCGAAAAAGGCGATGTCATCTGCGTAAGTGATTGTCTGAATATTCGCGTCCAATGGAAGGGAGCTCATGAGTATGTTAAAGAGCAGAGGGGAAAGGACAGAACCTTGAGGCACCCCTCTAAACAGCTGATGAGGGGAAGAGACGAGGTGGCGGTCCGAGCATTGGAAAGATCTTCCAGAGAGAAAATTCCTGACCCAGGAGAGAATATAGGGAGGGATACGAACAGCAGCCAGCCTGTGCAGCAGGACGCGGTGCTCAATGCTGTCGTATGCCTGTGCAATGTCTAACGTCACCAGAGCTGAGAAGTCCCCATCCTCCTGTGCGCGGCGTATTTGGCTCTCGAGGTTGACGTGACCCATCCAGACGGAACAGCGCTGACGGAAGCCGATCTGGCTACAGTTGTAGATATTATTGGACTCAACAAAATCAGACAACCGGCGGTGAATCACTCGCTCCGGTCTTGCACAGGACAGACGTTAGCGCGATCGGCCGAATATTGTCAATGGCAAGGCCCTTGGACGCAACCTTCTTCAACAGGATAACCCTTGCTACTTTCCAGTCAGGGGGGATCCAGGACGAGCTCAGAGAGGTGTTGACAATTTCAAGCAAGACGTTGGGCTGAGCAGACCACAGAAATTCATCGTTCGAGCAGATACGCCATCCGGACCGGGAGCAGATGAAGGGAGCGCACGGATAATGCAGTCCAATTCGTCCCATTCGACTGCTACGAATCCAGGATGCGGCGACACGGAGAACGGAGGAGGAGGAGGAGGTAGGGCAACAGTGTTATGGAAGCGCGCGGTGAGGCCCTTGGCAACATCTTCAAGACGAGACATGGCATCTGCATCGGATAAAACGTGGAGCTCGCCAGGTGAACATGAAGTCTGGCCCCGGAGAAACGAGATGTGCCGTTGAAGAGCCCTCCGTTGTTTCGGGAGAGATAGGAAAGAATTGTGCTCGTTGTGAAACGCACTCTTGGAAGAAGAGACAGTCCTCTTGAAAGAGGCCTTTAGGATCTGGTAGCGTGTCCAGTTGGCATAGCACGAGTTGGACAGCAGTTGCTTCCATGCAGCTTTCCGTCGCCTATAATCCCTTGTACAGGTCTCATTCCACCAGGGAGCACAGTTGGAAGGTGAGCGTTTGCGCACTTGGAAAGAAGATGACCCAATGGCCTGGGAAATAATAGATACAGCAGCAGCACGATCACCCATTGGCATGTTGTTGCAGGTCTGCAACAGCGCAGTAACTCTCTTTTCCTGGAGTGAGCGATTGTGGCGGATGACGAGGGAGAGACGTTGGGCTGCCGAAGGCACCTCGAAGAAAACAGGTTTTGTGATTCAGCCACAGCCATTTCCGGAGAACTTCCCGTTAACAGCTACCACCTCAAAAACACACTAATACGCGTGTTGTCCTGAATTCGCGAGGACACCTATAGAAAGAATGTGGAAAGAGCCAATCGACAGAGAATTTTGGAAGGCGTGCTTGACGTCACGGAGTGAGATTAACCCCGTTATAAGCACGCCTTCCATTCCAAGCAGCACAGTGTACTGGAAGTCGAGTGCAATGGTGGTGGACGGATAGGTGGTAGGCCTCGAACAGAGTCGTGAAGCTAAAGAACATAGATAAGACACATACCCCTATTGCACTCGACTATCGGTACATTGTGTTGCTTGGGATGAAGCCGAGCTCATTAGAGATAGGGTATCTGCATATTCAGATTAGGCCTTGTGCTGTAGGTCAGATTCGTCAAGTCGAGCATGTTCGCATGCTCCTCCACATGTTCTGATGATTGGGTATACCGTTGTTCCGGAGTGTATGACTCATCATCTTGCAGCATGTCTTTTGTCGATTTACTAGTGTGTATTTCAATTAAACTTGAGTCGCGAGCAAGCTGAACAGCTACCACTGTAAAAGTAATTCGTAAATTATACGCGCGTTAAGACTAAAAATAGTATTAAAAGGAAAAAAAAAAACCCTGCGAAACATTTTCATGTAAGAATCGCCATATGTGACAAAGGAGAGAAGCACGTGCAAAATCTGAAATAAAAAAGAGCGCCGCTAGGGAGAGATATCGTACAGGAACACGTATTCGGAACGCCAACGTTAAAGGGACTGTTACCGAGACGTTCCTCATCATCCGACAACCTATTTTGCCATATATTCACAATCATATTTTGAAGTTCGCGGAGCCTCTGCGGCCGGGAGCGCCGCAGCAACAACGACATCGTTGTGACTTGGTTCGAACCATGACGCTGCGGACATATCACAGCGCAGTCGACCCGCATCTCCCCTGAAGATGTTCGTCCATAATTACACCGAGGTACCTGCATTCATCAGCCTGCGATGTGGTGCATTCATCAGCCTGCAGTATAAGTTTACCATGAACAGCATGATTAACTGTGGACCTTCATAATTTAGATAATCTAGTACGAAAAACAACTGCACAAGTTTATTCATGTTTAACATAATTTTGTTTCATCTAAATCGCTCATCAGTGTATTCTAAATTATCCTCAGCATGCCATCGAATTTATCCAACATTTGCTGCAGGCGTAAAGAAATTGATGTGATCGGGCTAATAATTGTATAAAGGAAAGCAGTATTGGTTCCAAACCTGAGCTCTGTGGGATTCCTATAGGGTACACAGAGGCTGGCTACCTGTTAAGTACCGGCTACTTGTGTTTGTAAAGATAGATAACTGCTGAAAAACTCTAAGACGCGACCATGGAAGCAATTTTGTCGATATGATGTCGTGGTCTGTCGTGTCACATGCTTTTTTACTTTTTTAATTTTATTTCAGATGAACGTGGCCCTCTAACCTGTTTTGTACATCTCGCGTTCCCGCTCGCCTCGGTTTCGGCTCAAATTTCAAAATTCAGTGATGGATGTTTTAAAGCACTTCCGGGTTTCATGTTCGTTGAAACCGTGAAACGGCTTGCAAACAGGATAGCCCCTCAATCAAAGTTCTGTGCGAAAACACGTGGCACACTATACGGCATGCGTGGTCTCGCCGCAGGGGTCGAGAACGACCCGGAATACACACACATTTCGCGCTCTGTTTATTTTTTTTTTACGCCGAGTATGGCTTCCAGGATTTTTTCGTAGCTTTCGCACGCATAAATACGCCATCGTACGCCACCGGAAGTTGCTCAGGTAAGTAGACAACGAGTTACGTCTAAAAATGCGGGTCACGTTTTTCTGCACACACCCTGTATATGTAAAGTTTGTCTCGAAAACAGTCATCATTCTATTGTTCGATCGTTCTATTGTTAATCGTTCAACTGAATGGTGCATAAGACCCTATCAGTCTCAAGTCAGCACATAACATGCAAACAAAGCATGCAAAACAGATCAAATGTCTTGGCACTATTTCGCTTTAGTTGTTCTTGTGCCATCAAGCGGCAAAACACCACCTATTTTTAAACGCGTGGCATTTTACATCCAACTCTCGTATCCCTTCTTCATATGAGTCTATCGTTTCACGAAAATCCCTCCGGACTGGTTCATTCTGTATTGTGATGTCTAATTTTTCTCTGCATGTATATCAATCATCTCAGTTGATTTCTTTTTCCATCTTCAGTCAGTTTACCATGCTCCTCAATGGTACTGCCTTTTGCGTTTTAAAGCATACAATACGACGTACACCAAAAATTACATAAAAAAAGAAAATAAAAAGAAAGAAAAACGCCTCGGTGTCGAACTCACCGCACGTTCGTGCTTCAGCTGTTATTTACTGCCCAAGTAGGTCTATGGCCTCAGCGATGCAACCTGTATTTCTCAATAGACAGCGTTGCACAGCTCCAATTTTCACTCACCGCTCCGTCACCAAGCACTTCTGACACAGTCAATATAACTTAACTTGATAGCCCAACCAAAAGACGTCGCAGAACACACACAGCCCAAAACGGCGTAGCCAGCAGCTCAGAAACGTCAGGACAGACAGGTGGACCAACAGCTGCATTTTACGCTCACAAGGGTGTCTCCTCACTCCCTCAAGGGAGTAGCATAACACCTGTCTCCCTACTGGAGAGTAATATTACTCCCCGGCAGGGAGAAGGTGTTATGCTACTCCCTTGAGGGAGTGAGGAGACACCCTTTTGAGAGTAATTGTACTCTCCAAAAGGGTGTTATATATGTGGCAAGGAAAGGAGTTAAAGTGCACAATTTTTTTTTAAGAGTGCACAGGACTAAGTTGAACAAGGGATCAAACTGCCCAACGTAATGCCATTTACGGTAGCCGATGCATTTCCGTACTCGCCGCTTTGAGATACGTCTCCTCGTCCAAACCAAAAGCTTGGACAATCCGGACGGACAGTCAGGCAGCGGTAGATGCAAAAACCTACTCGTCCCTCTACTAAACTGATTAGTGATGTCATTCCATGATTCTTGACGTGCAACCACCACCTCATGACAACTACCTCATGTCACTGGGCCAGTGCGTATGGTTACAATGGGTCCCAAGCCATCTTGGAGAATCTGAAAACGAAGGCGCTCAATCTGTCGCAACACGAGCCCACGATGCTAAGGTTATTAATACCGTCCGCCTTACGTCCTCGCCTGCCAAGTGAATACCTCATACTTCTGTACCGTCAGCACGCAGTTCTTTCGGAAGGATGCTGTCAGAACAAATGCCTTCTTTCGACCCAGTAAACTGTTGACGGTCCACGTTGTGCGCACATCTGTAGGGAAGAATCTGTACTCGATCGGCTACGCCTAAGCATTGCACGAACTCCGTTATTGTTTAGTTCTCGATGTCGTTTTTTGCCGTTCTTACCATTTGGTTTCCATGGAGACCGTCTGTGAAGACTGCCCATTCCCGCGGGGTAAAATCAACGATGTGTTGTAGGAAGAAAAGGATGGCATAGAGTTCCGCAGCTGTTGAGGACGTTGGATGTGAACGGCGTCGTCCTTGCACTAGGCCTTCGCATGGTATGACGAATGCTGAGGCGGACTTGTTGTCTGGATGCGCCATCTGTATATGCTGCCGTAACCGTAGAAAACTTCTCGTCTACCAGAGCATGAAAGTGGGCCCGGAGGACTTGAGGGGGGACCTGATCTGTTCTTTCCAGAAGGTTCGGAAGGCTTACGAAAGTCGGCGGTACCAGCAGAGACCATGGGGCTTTCGGCGGTATTATGTCCTTAGCTATGAAGCCAGTGAGAGTCGGGCGTGTCCTCTGCGCTACTCGATACAGGTCGCTGTCAGGGCGGTATCGAATTTTCCTGAGGAGCGGGTGACGGGGAATGTGAGCACGGAAACGTAGGAAATGCCGAGCCGTTCCACGTTCACGTAGAACCTCTACCGGGAGTTGACCAGCTTCAGTGGAAAGGAAGCTCCAGAAAGGAAGTGATATATGTCGCAAGGAAAAGGAGTCAAAGTACACCGTTTTTAAGAGTGCACGCCCCTGTCCGAATATAGGGAGTTGCGGTACTCTCTTTAGCAGACGGGGAGTCGACGAAATCGACGACTTCGACCCTTTTTGTGAAAGGCTCATTATTTCATTCTCCACATCACCACCAGCAATGAGGTAGGGTATCATCCTATAGACCATGGAACTCCGAATTCTTCATCTTAAAAATAAAGTTGTAAAGTGATTAATTTCCAGTTGATTAATGTGATCCAACATGTTCTACAGCGCAGTCTGCAGCAGTACAAGGAATGAGAAACTAATTGACAGTGATGGCCAGTAGCTAACTACATGTAGTTAAACTACTAGTTAGACTACCTGATTGTAGATAAAAATTAGTCATAAACTACTTGTAGGAGTGTAGTGGAAACTACTAGTTCAACTACTATTTCGGGTATTTAACTATAGTAGTTAGGTTACTGCATGTGCCAACTGCTTCCGATTATGCCGCAAACTTTACGGCACGAGTGTGATTCCGACTTTTACCTTGAGCTACTTGCTTGATGACAACGGATGTGCAGTGCAATTTCGCAGTGCATGTGTACTAAATCTTCACTTTTAATGCTTGTCTAGTGAAGCCTCATTGTCTCATTTGTTGTGAAATAATTCTGTAACTTAGTTTGTCACGTAGGCGCAGAAATGATCCCACCGCAAGCTCTGTATATGACGATAGTAGCGGCCTGCGTAATGCCTGGGTTACCGACCTCGTGTGCACGTCATCGCATAGGATGGCTACGGGATCGACCATCGGGCTGAGCGAAAATATTTAACGGTCCACAGTGGCGCAATCGGCAGCCACCATGATATTTGTGAGGGGCGCATTGATCTGTGACGAAGGAGCGTGAGTGTAAAACTCGTACATTGTCCGTCTTGTGTCGTACGTACCATTATAGCGGAAGCTTTTGACTCCATAGAAAATATTCTCGTAACAAGCTCTTTTGTCAGCGCATAATATACAAGGGACAGGCAGTGGATTTTACTCCACAATCTCAAAATTCATGGTCACCCCCCCCCCCCCCCCCCCGCCGGCGCGCTCCGCCACTATGCGGGAAGCGGCCTTTGGGATGTGAATTCCATGGGAGACGGCGTTTATGCCAATTAACAAATAAACAGAATAAAAATTTTAAGATGTCATCGTCTAATACAGAACACCACCATGCAAAGAACCACTGGAGACATGAAAGGCGCTAGCAGAATATGATCCTAGTGCAGCCTGGCCAAACAAAATTTTAATACATTGCGCCTATGGGGATTCCGTCGATTTTTGCACAGGGCCTATGTTTAGACTACGATTTTTCGACAATGACAGTCAAATTCTGGAAATGTCATCGCCTATTTTTAGTCAGTACGTCCTCCAGGTCACATACCAACCACGGCACGATGTGTGAGTGTTAATCCTGATGCACCCAGGGCCTTCAAAGTTGCGACTCAGACAGGGTTCCCCTCCTAGGCGCTCAACTGACTAAGCCCCAGTATTAGCGCAATACGCATGCGCTGAGACTGTACGGCCCGTCTGAAGGAGTTCGAAAGGCGGACGGTCATTTTTTCCGGATCTCCAACAGAATAGACAACTTTGCGTTGAGTGAGTAATAAACAAGTGATACCGTTTTGTATTTTATATCGCTTTTATATTAAACTTTATAAAATTGTCCATTTCGAGTGCCGTTTTGGAAGCGATTTTGTCAAACGCGACCTCTCAAGGTGCAACAGGGGAACAAGGTACGGGGTTGAAACCCCGTGATCTTACTTTTAGATATACATATTACAAAATCACCTTAGGACACCTTTAATATTATTGTTATATCAAATGATATGAAGTCCCGAAGTTGATGAAATTGGCCATTTGGCCATTTCGAGTGCCGTTTTGGAAGCGATTTTGTCAAACTCGAGCTTTCAGGGTGCAACAGGGGAACAAGGCACGGGGTATCATGATACAAGTCACTTGAGTCATTGTAAAGGGCCCTGCTGCCGCGTTTTGCAAATTTTGCGGTGGTTTCCGATGCAATCACAGGGATGGGCATAGCATAAGCCGTCATAAGGGGTTTTTGTCCGTTTTAAAGGGCTCTGCTGCAGCCTTTCATGGAGTTTGCGGCCGCGTCCGTTATAATTTTAGTAGAATGGCAATAGCAAGCCGTTGCGAATACGTTTATGACTTTGGAACATCTCAACTCAGGCAAGGTGGTTCGGGCACCATCAGTATATGTTTTTATTCAAAAATATATGTTATAGCCTGGCTCAGAATGAGAAGGGAAGAGCAAGTTTTTTTCTCTAGTTTCCGTAGTTCCTGAGAAAAAAATCCGGAAGAATATTGCAGGTCCGGCGCGCTTTCAGGCATAGCGATTTTGGCGTTCAATATCTGTCCAACGAACGCGTTCACGGCTTTCATTGTTTTTCCACGCACTGTCAGCTATGTTGGCTTCTATTGCTTGGGTTCGGTTCCGGCGGGGACTTTCTTATTTTGCAAATCATCTTAGCATCAATCTTATTATCAAAGTTGGTGGCGACGACGAAAATCGCTCATATTCTTGCGGCTATTGCGGCACTTGGGTACGTGCCAGTGAAACGAGAAAGGCATCCCCATGTAGCGGAGACTGAGCTCTATAATTTGGTATCAAATTTAGGGGTCTAGGCCAAGTTGCTGTCACGCATGGAGGCATCTGCAACACGTGGCATTTGAAAAAATGCGGTGTTTGAGCGCTCATATCTAAAAAAAACCACCTCTGAGGTCATGTGACTTTGTTCAGTTGTCGTTTTGCCGCTTACCGACATCGTTCCGTCATCATAAAGTCAAGAGATGAACGTATTTTGCCAGCGTTAACTATGCGGTGCTTCTTCCGCAACATATGGTGACCCATTTCATCGCATTGGCTCAGTGAGTCTTAACGCCGGCTGTCACCACCATTTTTGGAAGTCGTCAACAGTACGAGGCCTTGTGTGCAAAACTGCTCGTTTTCATGCGAGATTATCGGATAAAAATAATTACCGTGATCGAAAGACATCCAAAACGTTGCGCAGAAACAACAACGGTATTGTTTATAAGCGGTTTGGTCGCCGATCACGGGCGCCGCCATCTTTAAGGTCACGTGTGCCTTGACGTTTGCTGTGACATGCGCCAAGGATTGCGTTCGCAAGCATGCTTTCGTCTATGAAGCAATACACTGGATGTGTGTGTACGATGTTGAACGCTCGGAACGTGAAGATGGACGAGTACAATGACGTGACGAATCATTTATTCTGGGCAAAACTCGCGGATGAACTCGTAAGTGTATTTACGTGCTTAAGCAAATGTATTTACACGTATTGAATCGTACTCGAGGAATAAAAATTTAGCGAGTTTATATATACGTCGTATAATATATATATATAACTCAATCAAATATCTTGTCAGTATACGCTTCGTGTGTGTGTCGCCTTTCTTCGTGGCATCATGCGCTTACGATGACTGATTACTTGAGACCCGATTTGACGTCTCGGGAATTTGTATGTGACTGGAGCTGGCTGTCATATTTTATCGCTGCTGCTTCCAGCACATGATCGCCATGGTCATGTATACTCAGTCTGATTATGTTGCCGTAATTGCCTAATATCGCGAAGCAAAGCGGGCGACAAGCAGCATGACCAGCAACAAGGAATATGACCAACTGGAACAAGGCGAAGCCAAAAGCGCCTCGGGGACGCGTGGGTGCACAAAAGAAGACGTACACGAAAGTAGAAACAAATGACATTGCGTGTTTTCATCAGGATAGCTACAATGCAACTAGTCTGTACTTACATATGTCGCTGCAGCGTTCACAGCAGGCAGCCGACCCGTCACCATGCCAACCACGCCCGCCGAGAATCAGTCGCATGCGGTTCGAAGAGCTCTGCTCACTTTCGCGCGGTTAGGCAGAGACAACGTGGGCCCATTTCGGTTGTAAAATACGCTCCATGCGGTTAGCGCCTAACCCGAAAAAGGTTTCTGTTCAACGCTCCGGCGTCGCCTATGCGAGCAACTCCACGGACCTTCCACGATCCCCGTGGAAGTGATCCCCGGACCGAATGAACTGTTCCCGGAGCACCAACTTAACGCCCCCAGTGGCGGCACTTGCACGAAAACGTGACTAACTGGACCTGACGCACGCTTATTGGTCCTTAGCGAGTGACATTTTTTCGTTCTTCCAGGCAACGAATTCCGGCTCACTCTCACCATTCGCCGTCTTCTCTTGTTATACATTCTATGGAGTCACAATTAAACTTCGCCACGATTTTGAGGTTTTCAACGCACGAAGAATAACGTGACACCATAGTTTCGAAATCGACTAGAACGTAGCCAGAACGGTACTTAAGGTACGGTAAGGGTACTACTTGGGTGCTTGGTAAATTAACCCACACATTAAAGTGCCTCGCGCTTTCATTAAACGAGCGCATGCCGTGAGAAACACAAGGAATACTCAAATACAACAAGTCTTTTTCTCATCTTTATTGGTTGCAACGTCACAGTGGAAGACGTCGTTCCAGATGTCTGAACTTGACTGACGAGTTCGGCATTTTCTTCGCTGTTCAGCAGAGTACTTCGCTGAAACGATAAGGTGCATATTTTGCAGGTTTTGCAGATGAAAGAATCCTGGGTGTATTAGTGGATCTCGCCGTCCTTTTTTTTTCTTTGCACATTTCGCTTACGGTTTCCGCCGCAACGTCTTCTTGGTCTCTTTCCAGGGCATGTCCTTGCAGATAAAATTCTCCTGGGTATAGTATTGGCATCGGAAATGTCTAAGTGTTACCGCAGCCATTACTGCAAACGCGAAATTCGAGTCCGGCGACTGCTACATATCATTGGTGCCAGTTCTCTAATTTTGCCGGTGTGGCGGACGCGTTTACAATAAAAGTGTTTGCATGTAGCGGTATACGGTGATGACGACATTTGTGTTACGAAAACACAAATACAAATGTTGCCTGTAGTCATATGAATGGGTCCAATCTGTAATGTGCCAAGGTAACTAACCCAATCAATCAAATGTATTTTTCAAATAGAGTGCCTAACTCAAACAGTAGGAGGCTTTCGCACCGTGCTTGGAACGGGGGGCACGACATGGCCAGCCGGCCACTGACAGATCCACGAAGATCATGCGACCTCGAGGATCATTAAATAATGAAGTGTGATAACCGCAAAATACGCAGTTTTTGTTTTATCTAATTGAGGTAGTTTTTATCATGTTTAAAATATATACATAGGTAGAGGATGCATGCACGAACGTCTACACCAGCCCTTCTGCGACGGAAAGAAAAGGAAAGCTGCAAGAGCACTGATGCGTACGTGTTGCTGTGGATCAAACGCAGCCCTGATGCGGAGAGCAGGCAGCATGCTGCGCAGACAACCGCTTTTTGTGCTTCCAGGGCTCCACAAAGCGAGTTAGCGTACACACATCCGTCAATATACCCCTCGTGTGTCCCATATGGTCTGCGAGTCACGTTTTTCACTGTGCAAATGCCACCGTGCAGCCTGCCACCTTTAGAAGTTCTTGAGTCAGGAATTGTTCTGGAAGACGCAGGAACATATAGCATATCGGTCTGAATTATCCAACTTCTTGTAACTCACCTTTACATACGATTCTTATCCTGACCAGGAGTGACGTTAACTGAGCAAATTTCGGAATTGCATTCGTAGAAACAATGATAATAAAGCTGAAATGAAAAAGAAATGGAACGCACGTGATAAAACAATCGGGGCATAATTTGCATGAAGAGCGGAGCCGCATCCCATGGATCTTTCCTATGTCCACCGCTATCTATGAAGGTCCAATCCAGAAAAGGGACTAGTCATCCACAGCGGATGCATGGACTGCTCCTGACTCGTCGTAATGTCTGAGGTGGACTAGTCAGCGAACGATGTGGGTGAAGGAGCGCGAATAATTCCCGAAAATTAAATTTTAGCTGCCTCCTCGTGTGCACTGAATAAAAAAAAAAGATAAACAACAGAAGCCACGTAAAAGAGACTCCTACACCCTGACGCTTGGATGTAAGCGGACAAATGTTATGAATTCCTAGAGCCCTTTTCCCTTGCCGTAATACTTTGTTGACACAATGGCCTGTGTGGCGAATGTCCAGCGCTACACGTGGTGAGAATCTCATAAACAGCACGTTCGTAGCATGGTACAGTGCTGGACAAAAGTTTACGGAACGCGCAGCGGCGTATTTTG
This sequence comes from Ornithodoros turicata, assembly GCF_037126465.1. NCBI lineage: Eukaryota > Metazoa > Arthropoda > Arachnida > Ixodida > Argasidae > Ornithodoros > Ornithodoros turicata. The sequence goes on from NW_026999429.1 coordinate 152,590, forward strand.
TCTGGGTGGAGACACCCTAGCGGCGAGCGGAAGAGGGCGACTCCACTCGTTCAGAGGAATGGAAGAGTGCGGTTGTGGCGACCCACCGTGATAGTAGTGGTAACTTCGCTTTTGAGTGTAACGAACGCCAAAATAGTTTCGTTTTCGCTCTACTGCACCTAGCGCGAGTGGCTATCGTGGGAAGGAAGTCTCTCCGCTATCGCAGAGATAACAGGGCGCTAAGATGAAGTGAGGTGACAACGGGCAGCAGTGCATAGCTTTTTTCTTTTTTCATTAGACCAAAACAGAAGAAAAGAGCGTGTACCTTGAACACACACACACACACAAAAAAAAAAAAAAGAGGCGGGGGAGGCGATACTGTCTCAATACTTGTCGGCCCCCTTTCGCAGCAATACCTGAGGCCATGCGCAGAGGAAGGGAAGCGTATAGTCGATGGAGAAGGTTCTCGTCTTCACGTAGCAAGGGCCACTCTGCTTCTATAAATTCCCAGAATACGTCCCTGCTCCTTGTAGGCGTCCGTCTCTTGCTCATCCTATTCTTCAGGATGCCCGAGACGTTTTCCATTATGTTTAAGTTCGGGCTGTGCGCAGGCCATGTCAGCTGTATTACGCTGAGGTCGCCGAGTAGGCGTTGGACAGTTTTACTACGATGGAGGGAGCTGCCATCGTGCTGGAAATGGTAGCACCCATACGGAAACGGCCCGTCCAGAGCATAGGGGAGCAGCGTCCTTTCGATAACCTCTGCGTAGGCCATGGAATTTAAGTGCCCTTCCCGTCGCACCAAAGACCCGATTCCGTAGTACGACCGGGCGCCCCAGACGCTCACCGTGTGCCGACCACTGGACAACACTCTATGAACATACTGGGGCAGGTATAATGCAAAGATGCAGAAAGTATGAGGCCGTGCATAACACTATGAAATGACTAGGGATGCTGAATAGGTATACGCGCAGTTAGTTGTACACTAACATAAGACTGCCTTTCTTCTTTCACGCACAACGTTTGCACTGCGTCGTTTATAAACGGATATACGGATATACACAAAGAGGTCTGACGGCACAGTTTTTTCTCAGAGTGCAAGTGGCTACACCTGGGGCTTGTCCCGCGAGCTATGGCTGTCCAAGTGGAGTCGTGATTAGTCCGAAACGACATGGTAGCGTGCGAAACAGTACACGTGGAAGAAGAACGACGAGAAAGCGTGAAGGGCCGCACACTCACAACTTTGATTTGCGAAAAGCATGGCCAGGGAAAAACCACAACACAAAAGAAAAGAACAACCGCGACACCTACAACACGCTCTCAAGGAATGCAAGCTGTTTTTCTCATAGAGCAATAGACGCTTGACTGATGCAAGTGTTACCTTCGGCCTTTACAATCACGTGAACCTCTATAATCTCCTTTACGAGGGCATTGCCAGCAACCCCCGAAACAAGTCTTATCAAAAATCGGCTCACACTTGCAGCGGCTACCATGACACGTGTGAGCTGATTTTGGATAAGTCTATTCTTTTGGGGGTTGCTGGCAAGGCCCTCGTAAGGGAGATCATAATCTCCCTTACGAGGGCGCTGGCACGACCAGGTTTTAGTACGTCTCGTATTGCAGCATCATGTTCCCTATAGAATGGGTCCTAGTGTCACCGTCTGCTTCCTGAGTGCGCGCATCTTGATATCTCATGACGGATGTCGTTTTGAAGTTTGGGAGGGTGACTGGCCGAATTGTCTACCGTATTGTGGTGTACGATGTCCAGGTTGACAATAGTGGTACCCGAAGAGGAATACACCATTCTGGATGAGGTTAGCTTATGAATTGTTTAATGAGGTTCCTGAACATGACGTCACGCGCAGCTTTTGAGTCACATGACTCGGAAAAACGTGGGGATGCGTCTCAGGCGTCAAACTGCAGGCCGAATGTGACATCACCTCGTAATTGGACGCAAGCCGGAACTGCATGTCCTCATGATCTGGCGTTGTTTTCCTGAGTCACGTCATCGGAAGCGACGTCACACCGCGAGACGGATGCAACCGGCTGACCGCCTGTAATGTATTAAGCACCGTGTTTCGGAGATTTCTTGCGCACGTTCAAAGAAACCCATGTTGTAAAAAATTATCGGCAGTCCTATACCATACGAGACGTGCACCATGTAGCCACACAAATGTTGGCGAACTCACCTTACGTTTCAATGAACCCCTTATTATTATTATTATTCACTAGTGAGGAGTCACATTTATTTTAATTACGAACCAATGGCTCGAACGCTTTCAACACTACAGCGTACGAATAGGTCTAAATGTGTGACTTCACGATATGACAACGTCTGTAACTAAATTACACTTACAGAATTTCTGACGTTGCGTGAGCGACACTACAGGGCCGGCGTGTACGTAAACCTGCTGTTTTTATCTTGAGCTTTGCCTCTATGATGGAGCACCAAACATGGGAGTGCTCGGTCACATGGTAAATCACTTTAGAAAAATCGTTGGTTAAACTAGATCAACCGTCCCTCTTATGAACCTGCTGACATAAATAAATGAACTCGAAAATAATTAGTCTGAGATGCCTTTGTTTCCCTAGAGTGACATGCTCTGCTCGCAGTAACATGCGTCTTGCACTGTGGAAATGTTTAGTAATCTCATAGATCGTTGTTCCGGTGTTGGCTGCTCTGGGATAATACTGTTGCCACTGTTTGCCCAATATGGCGAGATCTAGAATCTCGCGTAGAATCGTATGGCGTGTGGCCCACTTCATGAGGAACCGTGTCGCTATTCGCAGGAACGTCGAGCAACTGCAGAAAGGTGGTGTAGTGGGTGAGATGACATTGTTAAAGAAAACAGCGTGGAGAAGAAAGAAACGAAGAACCAGACATAAAATCCACTGTACAGTATGATGCAGTGTCAAACGCGTTAAAGGGACTCTGACCAGAAACTGTGGGAGCTCTTTCGCACTTGTAGTCGATAAAGCACCCAACAAGGACTCTCCATGCGAAAATTCACGCATTAAAGGGACTCTGACCAGAAACTGTGGGAGCTCTTTCGTACCTGTAGTCGATAAAGCACCCAACAAGGACTCTCCATGCGAAAATTCACGCATTAAAACCCCACGGATTCTCTAAACTCGAATTTTAAACATTCGACTTCATCCGAGTGCAGCACGCCTAGCGTCAAACCGAGAAAACATACGTTTATATAGAATATCCACCCCGGCCCACCATCAAGATGACGTCAACACGGGGGCCACTCGCAACACCCACAATTGGCTCAAACGCGTCACGTGGTCACGCAATATCTGTCAATTTCCTTCATGAAATGGCATTTCTACGTTAATATGTTTTTGTTACAGAGCCTCAAAAAGAAAAATATACCCTGCATTTATCACCTGCAACAGTTTCTACGATTTTCTTTTCAATCTGTACACGGCGTTCGATACATGCTTCCGTATCCGGTCAGCTGTAATGGATGCCGTATGCCGAGCTTGCGAACTGTGAACTTGTGTGACTCCCGGTTCATCCTCTTTGTTCGGGTCATTGGGTTGGTGTTGGAGTTGGTCACCATATTCTGAACGTTTCACCTATCGTTGCGGTGTACTGTTCTTGATCTGCTGCGAAGCGACGAACCACAACGGCAGTCACTCGCCTCAGCGAAATTTTGTCTGCTGCATCTCAAAGGAGCATGGGGACCTGATGATACCTTCAACTAAAGAAACCAAATGTGCTCTCGTGTGGTCCTGACGGAAAAGTAGTATCAACAAGGTTAGCACATTTATTTTTCAGTTCCAAGTCTACGTACTGAAAACCATGCAGGTGCAGTCGATCATTCTCGTAGCTGTTGTGTAACGCGTATGCTTTCTTACATATCCCACAGAACCCTCCAATTTTTCAACCAAGTTATCTTTATGAGATCCTTTTGATGGCTTCTTACTAGGCTACGCCGCTCCGAAGCATTGAGATGACGAAGCGTCGTGGTAGCTGCACCTCTGCCTTCGAAAGATGAATCAGTCATTCCACACTGTGCTTACTGGCTTTGTATAGAGTCTGGCAAATCCGACACACTTGGACTGCCTTTTTCAAGAAAGTTTGAAATGTAAGTATGTGTATATTGGTTTCACATATCCACCACATATTGAGCGTGTGTATGATTGTACTTTATATGCTACAGCGTATCAGCGACATTATTATTCAACGCGTAATGTGGCAAACTCGACATCAGTCACACAAAGCCAACAATTGCCTTTTCTTCAATTGCTGTTATTTTTATCATATGTTTTTGTCTATATCTCAATTTACCAACCAACAAAGTATATTATTTTAGTATAATCGTCTGATATTTAACAAGTCACAGTTTTACCATGGTTTTGGCACACTATAGCCCGAGTTGCTTATGCGTCATCAAATTGAATCATCATCATCTTCAACTGCCATTATTCAGTTGAAGTGCCAGGTGGATATAATGATATGGCGAGATATATTTTTTTGCTGTCATCCTGGAATTGCTCATTTCAGAAGAATAGTCACCGTGAAGTTTGTTTTCGTTTTCAGAAACATTAAGAGGACTAAAACCAAATGCTTTTCTTTCAGAGCATCCCTTATGCACCTGCATTTCAATTCCAATCTGTATTACAAGAATGCTAGACCACTCAACAGAGATGAACATCTGAAAGTGAAAGAGCTGGAATGAAGATACGTTAATCTGTGTCAAAGGTTCTTAGTATGTGTGCGAGTCGAGGACATAGGTCTCAAGCTAATTCCTGTCTTCAGAAGAGGTGACAACTATGCTCCTTCTATCTATTAACCAGCTCCACTTTTTAGGGTTCCCTGTAAACTAATGGATCACATCATGTACTACCACGTTGTCAACCAAGTCGAGTCTGTCTATTTCTTTTTTTACATTCCAGCATGGCTTTAGAAAAGGGTATTCAGGCAAAACTAACGTAGTGGAATTCGTTCACAGCATTTCAAACTGTCTTGATTTCTGGGTCCACGTAGATGTAGTATTCTTTTTATTTTGTAAGGGCTTTTGACACTGTGCTCTATGCTCGCGTGTTGGCCAAGGTAGCCTAATTAAAATTTGATCCTGCTACCTGGATATGCAGTTCCTCAACTAACCGTAACCGTGGCGACAACTCGTGAGGAGAACCTATCATATCGCCACCATGCAGCATTTTTTATGTTACAATCGCTTCACATTTTAATCTAGTCAAAAGCAAGGCCTTTTGGTGATCGGTCTTGTATGATTACGTGCCCCTCCTTTATGTAACACCACACTGGGTTCTTCAACCTATGAGAGATAAATAAATATATTGCCAAGTATATTGTCTACAAGGCTCGTTGTTCCATTTCACCACACTACCACAAGCAATTGTTAAGAGTAGTGGCCCAGGGTATGAAACTTGCCACTAATCATCATTCAAACAAAGTTCATAATGTAAAATCCTTTACTCAGAACACTGGCTTAACACAATAATTAAGAATAAAGAGAGTAAACGTTTCATTGCCTATCCAGGTGGCATCATCCCTCCAACAGAGAACAATCAAAAACAACAACAAAGGAGTCAAATCGGTGGTTCGCATTCCTTTCATCCAACGTATTTCATACGCTATTTGGAGGGCACTGTGCCCATCAGGCATTTTGACTGTGCATATCAAGTTGAGTGCATAGAATGTGATGCAACCTACATTGGCGAGAGAGACAAAAGATGTGGGACTAAAAGAGCCAGTTGCCAGGGCTACTAATGCTTAGCTTAACTAAACAGGACCGAATCAGTCTACCACTGCTGTCCTAAGGGACATATATTTTGATGGTGCAGTAACCTTTGCTCATGACTAGCGATGGGGCCCTAGAAAGTTCTTAGAATCCTGCTTTATCAGGCGTGATGCTTCAGCCTGTAATACATACCATGTCCCCTTATCGGATGTGGAAGATTCCCTCTTAGATAGGCTGATGGGCTCATCTTTGGCCTCTGTTGTACTGATGATGCCACCCGGATAGGCGACAAAACGTTTACGCTCTGTTTTTATTTGTTGTGTTGAGCGGTGCATGGCACAGCGTATGTACGAGGTAGCTCCATTTCAGAAGCCTGAGAACACTCAAAGCAATTAGTGTGCTAGCGCCAGATATGGTGTACAGCATTACATATTTGCTTTTGCTAGGGCAACTAAGTAGGGTGGATAGAAAGGCAGTTACAACCTGTTTCCACAAAAGACACTCAGATTCATTAGCAATTTCCTCCAAGAGAGCCAAGGCTTTTTCTAGATTACTAGAACATGGGTACCTGGTTATAAATAACAAGAATTCATCTACCAGAAGTCAGTGTTTCACACACCCTGCTTTCCATCAACACTATTAAAAGGTGTGTCCCCCAAACCTGCACAAAATTCCTGGAGAGTCTTTACTGGACACTGTTGCTGTCCCTCTCACCAGGTGCTCTCTATGAACCCGATTCACAGTTCTGGATGCACTGCCTGAGCTAACTTCAGCATGCTTTCCCAACACAAATGGTAACTACTATGAGGAGTGTTGTACTTACTGAAAGCAACATGAAATGCTGTACCTTGACAGGTAATGTTGATATCCTTCTTAAGACCGTAGAGAGATGTTCCTTGCTCCCTTTCTTCCAAATCTTACTATCAGACGCAAGCCTACTTGCCACCAAGCCAATGAGTTGTGCCTCACAGTCAGTGCAATCAAGGGAATCAATCACTGAGGCTCAGAAAAGCTGTTTTCCATCGGGATCTGATCCAGCACTGAGCCGTGAGTAGCCGCGTGAGAGTACCAGGGTTTCTTCGAATTTTAGATGTGCCAGCATTTGTTTTCCTCCCCTCCTTCTTTTTATGTAGTAGCTGATTACTTTAGCCTTGTACTGCTTTGGAGATTGAAGATGTGAAGATGATGTAAGAGGTGGAACTAGGCTTTATGCAAAATGAGGCAAAGTGTGACTATGTACAAATTTTCTGAGAATGTTTATGTATCATTCACACAAAGAGAGGATACGTGTTACATCTTTTTCCGGTTTTGATATTTATTTATTTATGAATACATCTCAAAGGCCATTGCAGGCATTACATGAAGGGGGACATCAACATGGGGCACTTAACAAATACGGAAGTTACAAGGAACATACATATTTGGAAGACAAGGCTATTTTTCGTTCGTTCATCAGTCTTGCTCAAGAAATTGTTCACTGTAGCAATGGTACACAATGTCACAAAAGGAGTGCTCATCTATTGTTCCGCAAGACTCATTAAAAAGGACTAGTGTTGTGTTTCAACACAACATATTGAACTCATGAACCATGCATCATCCTGAGAGCTATAGATCATCCTAAATACAGATGCTGAATTATTTGACGAGCTGTGCGAAGAGGTACCCCCAGTTAGGATCTTGGGTACTTGAAGACTGTGGCATTTTCTGTGGGAAAGGCTTGCCAGACCCTCTTCACTGCACAGGCTGGGATGACCATGATCTTGTTTTTCCCAAGCTTGTGCCATACTCACCTTGCAAAATGGCGATACGCAGTGTATCTGCATCGTCTACACAGATGTACATAAAATATAGTTTAGGCAAATAGGTAACCGGTTACAGTACAGTGTGTGTGCAATGTCATTTCTACATGTACCTGAGAGCAACTGTTTACCTGCCCACACCTTGTACATTACTACACATGCTGTGTTCTTTTAGAACCCAACATTGTTTTACTTTTCACTGAATCGACAATCAAGAACACTCAATATCGCTAAAAACCTACGCTAAAACCTTATGCACAGGGCAATACATAAAAACGTGACTCAGGACACAGCACACTGACAATTACAAAATTGCTTATATTGGTTTTCTCCAGTTCAGAGTCGTGTACTGTATAGCCTTTTTACGTGCTGCGCCCTGTACTGGAGTTTTTAACCACTTTATTGCAGGACCAAACCAGTTTTGGACGCCCAAATTTTAACATCGTTCGACAAGGACACATGTGACTTACTTGTGAATATAGTGGCTCGCGCTGCCCACGGAGTTCAATATGCGACCTTCAGGACAGTCATATTGAAGAATAGAAGTTGGAAATCTTTGTGGGTTGTAATGCACTCATACTGCAGTCATTCGGCAGTGTTTTCGAGCTCCTTGCAGCACAAGCATTCGATCTCCTTCGGCATTATGACACACCAGCCACACCGGCACCATGAACAGCAAGTGCGCATTAGATATGAGAACACGAAATTTCTGAGAACGTTTACATGTTCGATCACAGTGTGCGTTAAAAAGCTCATCGCTTACCTGAAGACAGGCGACTCATGCTGTTTGCTTCATCTGTGACTGATGTTCGTAGAGCTCTAACTTCGTCTCGCATTCGCGGCATCGGCGACGTTTCGAAAGCCTACCGAGCTGTTCAGCACGCAGAATTTTCTTCTCGATCGCAGAAAGTTCAGAAAGAATTTCCGGGCTCGAAGTCTCCGCATTTCTTCCTTCGACGTCCATATTGAAGATCGCTTTCCGGACGGATGCCGGCGCTCTCACAAACTCACTAACAACAGAACTTCCGGTCCGGGCGCCCAATGAAACGTGGCCCTCGTGATTTCGTCACGCACACGGAAATTGGCGGATGTCCACTGCAAAGAGGCTAGATTTCGGCCCCGATTGCGCGAGTTGAGGGGGAAAAGCGAAGCCGGTTTTCAGCTCCCCGTTTGGCAAACTTTGCCTCCGCGCACAGCCAAAATATTTCGCGTGTGGCTTGGAGGCATATTATACCTTCGTAATAGATACAAACGAAATATTTGTCGAACTTCTGGTCAGAGTCCCTTTAAAACCCCACGGTTTCTCTAAACTCGAATTTTAAACATTCGACTTCATCCGAGTGCAGCACGCCTAGCGTCAAACCGAGAAAACATACGTTTATACAGAATATCCACCCCGGCCCACCATCAAGATGACGTCAACACGGCGGCCACTCGCAACACCCACAATTGGCTCAAACGCCTCACGTGGTCACGCAATATCTGTCAATTTCCTTCATGAAATGGCATTTCTACGTTAATACGTCTTTGTTACAGAGCCTCAAAAAGAAAAATATACCCTCCATTTATCACCTGCAACAGTTTCTACGATTTTCTTTTCAATCTGTACACGGCGTTCGATATATGCTTCCGTATCCGGTCAGCTGTAATGGATGCCGTATGCCGAGCTTGCGAACTTGTGTGACTCCCGGTTCATCCTCTTTGTTCGGGTCATTGAGTTGGTGTTGGAGTTGGTCACCATATTCTGAACGTTTCACCTATCGTTGCGGTGTACTGTTCTTGATCTGCTGCGAAGCGACGAACCGCAACGGCAGTCACTCGCCTCAGCGAAATTCTGTCTGCTGCATCTCAAAGGAGCATGGGGACCTGATGATACCTTCAACTAAAGAAACCAAATGTGCTCTCGTGTGGTCCTGACGGAAAAGTAGTATCAACAAGGTTAGCACATTTATTTTTCAGTTCCAAGTCCACGTACTGAAAACCATGCAGGTGCAGTCGATCATTCTCGTAGCTGTTGTGTAACGCGTATGCTTTCTTACATATCCCACAGAACCCTCCACTTTTTCAACAAAGTTATCTTTATGAGATCCTTCTGATGGCTTCTTACTAGGCTATGCCGCTCCGAAGCATTAATATGACGAAGCGTCGTGGTAGCTGCACCTCTGCCTTCGAAAGATGAATCAGTCATTCCACACTGTGCTTACTGGCTTTGTATAGAGTCTGGCAAATCCGACAGACTTGGACTGCCTTTTTCAAGAAAGTTTGAAATGTAAGTATGTGTATATTGGTTTCACATATCCACCACATATTGAGCGTGTGTATGATTGTACTTCATATGCTACAGCGTATCAGCGTACATTATTATTCAACACGTAGTGTGGCAAACTCGACATCAGTCACACAAAGCCAACAATTGCCTTTTCTTCAATTGCTTATTTTTATCATATCATGTTTTTGTCTATATCTCAATTTACCAACCAACCATGTATATTATTTTAGTATAATCGTCCGATATTTAACAAGTCACAGTTTTACCATGGTTTCGCACACTATAGCCCGAGTTGCTTATGCGTCATTAAATTGAATCATCATCATCTTCAACTGCCATTATTCAATTGAAGTGCCAGGTGGATATAATGATATGGCGAGATATATTTTTTTGCTGTCATCCTGGAATTGCTCATTTCAGAAGAATAGTCACCGTGAAGTTTGTTTTCGTTTTCAGAAACATTAAGATGACTAAAACCAAACACTTTTCTTTCAGAGCATCCCTTATGCACCTGCATTTCAATTCCAATCTGTATTACAAGAATGACAGACCACTCAACAGAGATAAACATCTGAAAGTGAAAGAGCTGGAATGACGATACGTTAATCTGTGTCAAAGGATCTTAGTATGTGTGCGAGTCGAGGACATAGGTCTCAAGCTAATTCCTGTCTTCAGAAGAGGTGACAACTATGCTCCTTCTATCTATTAACCAGCTCAACTTTTTAGGGTTCCCTGTAAACTAATGGAGCACATCATGTACTACCACGTTGCCAACCAAGTTGAGTCTGTCGATTTCTTTTTTTAAATTCCAGCATGGCTTTAGAAAAGGGTACTCAGGCAAAACTAACGTAGTGGAATTCGTTCACAGCATTTCAAACTGTCTTGATTTCTGGGTCCACGTAGATGTAGTATTTTTTTTATTTTGTAAGGGCTTTTGACAGTGTGCTCTATGCTCGCGTGTTGGCCAAAGTAGCCTAATTAAAATTTGATCCTGCTACCTGGATATGCAGTTTCTCAACCAACCGTAACCGTGGCGACAACTCGTGAGGAGAACCTATCATATCGCCACCATGCAGCATTTGTTATGTTACAATCGCTTCACATTTTAATCTAGTCAAAAGCAAGGCCTTTTGGTGATCGGTCTTGTATGATTACGTGCCCCTCCGTTATGTAACACCACACTGGGTTCTTCAACCTATGAGAGAGAAATAAATATATTGCCAAGTAAATTGTCTACAAGGCTCGTTATTCCATTTCACCACACTACCACAAGCAATTGTTAGAGTAGTGGCCCAGGGTATGAAGCTCGCCACTAATCATCATTCAAACAAAGTTCATAATGTAAAATCCGTTACTCAGAACACTGGCTTAACACAACAATTAAGAATCAAGAGAGTAAACGTTTCATTGCCTATCCAGGTGGCGTCATCCCTCCAACAGAGAACAATCAAAAACAGCATCAAAGGAGTCAAATCTGTGGTCCGCATTCCTTTCATCCAACGTATTTCATACGCTATTTGGAGGGCACTGTGCCCATCAGGCATTTTGACTGTGCATATTAAGTTGAGTGCATAGAATGTGATGCAACCTACATTGGCGAGATAGACAAAAGACGTGGGACAAGACTAAAAGAGTCAGTTGCCAGGGCTACTAATGCTTAGCTTAACTAAACAGGACCGAATCAGTGTACCACTGCTGTCCTAATAGACATATATTTTGATGGTGCAGTAACCTTTGCTCATGACTAGCCATGGGGCCCTAGAAAGTTCTTAGGATCCTGCTTTATCAGGCGTGATGCTTCAGCCTGTAATACATACAGTGTCCCCCTATCGGATGTGTAAGATTCCCTCTTAGATAGGCTGATGTGCTCATCTTTGGCCTCTGTTGTACTGATGATGCCACCCGGATAGGCGACAAAACGTTTACGCTCTGTTTTTATTCGTTGTGTTGAGCGGTGTTTGCAGTAAAGGACGCTACATTATGAGGTTGTCACCCGGCTTTTGCAATATATTTTCAAATAAAGTTGTTGTTTTACAAAGCTGAATACATTGCAGAAATCATTCTTGTTGCCTATTGTTGTGGGGGTGCCATTCTTGCAGTCACATGAAGCACTGAAGGGCCAATTTAAAAAGTAATGGCAGTCTGATCTATGTTCTTGCCAACATGGCACAGCGTATGTACGAGGTAGCTCTATTTCAGAAGCCTGAGAACACTCAAAGCAATTAGTGTGCTAGCATCAGATATGGTGTACAGCATTACATATTTGCGTTTGCTAGGGCAACTAAGAAGGGTGGATAGAAAGGCAGTTACAACCTGTTTCCACAAAAGACACTCAGATTCATTAGCAATTTCCTCCAAGAGAGCCAAGGCTTTTTCTAGATTACTAGAACATGGGTACCTGGTTATAAATAACAAGAATTCATCTACCAGAAGTCAGTGTTTCACGCACCCTGCTTTCCATCAACACTATTAAAAGCTGTGTCCCCCAAACCTGCACAAAATTCCTGGAGACTCCTTACTGGGCACTGTTGCTGTCCCTCTCACCAGGTGCTCTCTATGAACCCGATTCACAGTTCTGGATGCACTGCCTGAGCTAACTTCAGCATGCTTTCCCAACACGAATGGTAACTGCTATGAGGAGTGTTGTACCTACTGAAAGCAACATGAAATGCTGTACCTTGACAGGTAATGTTGATATCCTTCTTAAGACCGTAGAGAGATGTTCCTTGCTCCCTTTCTTCCAAATCTTACTATCAGACGCAAGCCTACTTGCCACCAAGCCAATGAGTTGTGCCTCACAGTCAGTGCAATCAAGGGAATCAATCACTGAGGCTCAGAAAAGCTGTTTTCCATCGGGATCTGATCCAGCACTGAGCCGTGAGTAGCCGCGTGAGAGTACCAGGGTTTCTTCGAATTTTAGATGTACCAGCGTTTGTTTTCCTCCCCTCCTTCTTTTTATGTAGTAGCTGATTACTTTAGCCTTGTACTGCTTTGGGGATTTAAGATGTGGAGATGATGTAAGAGGTGGAACTAGGCTTTATGCAAAATGAGGCAAAGTGTGACTATGTACAAATCTTCTGAGAATGTTTATGTATCATTCACACAAAGAGAGGATACGTGTTACATCTTTTTCCGGTTTTGATATTTATTTATTTATGAATATATCTCAAAGGCCATTGCAGGCATTACATGAGGGGGGACATCAACATGGGTCACTTAACAAATACGGAAGTTACAAGGAACATACATATTTAGAAGACAAGACTCTATTTTTCGTTCGTTCATCAGTCTTGCTCAAGAAATTGTTCACTGTAGCAATGGTACACAATGTCACGAAAGGAGTGCTCATCTATCGTTCCGCAAGACTCATTAAAAAGGACTAGTGTTGTGTTTCAACACAACATATTGAACACATGAACCATGCATCATCCTGATAGCTATAGATCATCCTTAATACAGATGCTGAATTATTTTAAATGTGATAGACGAGCTGTGCGAAGAGGTACCCCCAGTTAGGATCTTGGGTACTTGAAGCCTGTGGCATTTTCTGTGGGAAAGGCTTGCCAGACCCTCTTCACTGCACAGGCTGGGATGACCATGATCTTGTTTTTCCAAAGCTTGTGCCATACTCACCTTGCAAACTGGCGATACGCAGTGTATCTGCATCGTCTACACAGATGTACATAAAATATAGTTTAGGCAAATAGGTAACCGGTTACAGTACAGTGTGTGTGCAATGCCATTTCTACATGTACCTGAGAGCAACTGCAGTTTACCTGCCCACACCTTGTACATTACTACACGTGCTGTGTTCTTTTAGAACCCAACATTGTTTTACTTTTCACTGAATCGACAATCAAGAGCACTCAATATCGCTAAAAACCTACGCTAAAACCTTATGCACAGGGCAATACATAAAAACGTGACTCAGGACACAGCACACTGACAATTACAAAATTGCTTATATTGGTTTTCTCCAGTTCAGAGTCGTGTACTGTATAGCCTTTTTATGTGCTGCGCCCTGTACTGGAGTTTTTAACGACTTTATTGCAGGACCAAACCAGTTTTGGGCACCCAAACTTTAATATCGTTCGACAAGGACACATGTGACTTACTTATGAATATAGTCGCTCATAGGTTCGCGCTGCCCACGGAGTTCAATATGCGACCTTCAGGACAGTCATATTGAAGAATAGAAGTTGGAAATCTTTGTGGGTTGCAATGCACTCATACTGCAGTCATTCGGCAGTGTTTTCGAGCTCCTTGCAGCACAAGCATTCGATCTCCTTCGGCATTATGACACACCAGCCACACCGGCACCATGAACAGCAAGTGAGCATTAGATATCAGAACACGAAATTTCTGAGAACGTTTACATGTTCGATCACAGTGCGCGTTAAAAAGCTCATCGCTTACCTGAAGACAGGCGACTCGTGCTGTTTGCTTCATCTGTGACTGATGTTCGTAGAGCTCTAACTTCGTCTCGGCATCGGCGACGTTTCGAAAGCCTACCGAGCTGTTCAACACGCAGAATTCTCTTATCGATCGCAGAAAGGTCAGAAAGAAGTTCCCGGTTCGAAGTCTCCGCATTTCTTCCTTCGACGTCCATATTGAAGATCGCTTTCTGGACGGATGCCGGCGCTCTCACACACTCACTAACAACAGAACTTCCGGTCCGGGCGCCCAATGAAACGTGACCCCCGTGATTTCGTCACGCACACGGAAATTGGCGGATGTCCACTGCAAAGAGGCTAGCTTTCGGCCCCGATTGCGCGAGTTGAGGGGGAAAAGCGAAGCCAGTTTTCAGCTCCCCGTTTGGTAAACTTTGCCTCCGCGCACAGCCAAAATATTTCGCGTGTGGCTTGGAGGCATATTATACCTTCGTAATAGATGCAAACGAAATATTTGTCGAACTTCTGGTCAGAGTCCCTTTAAACAAAGGGCGGCGCAACATCCTGAATGCATCACTCTAAAAACGGTGACACTTTAGTGACACGTGAAATTGGTGTGACACTTTGGGGCGAGCCCAAACTTGGATTTGGAATGTGTTACAGAGCGAACTTAGTCCATATACAGTTACCGGAAACGCGTTTTTGTTGCCACCGAAGTGGCTGAGATGTCGTAGATGATTACTGAAGCCTGGCAGGGCGTTTGAACACTGAAGTTCTGACACTTGCCGCAACTGCGGCCGTTGCCCGTGACACATGGTTTGATATTTTCGCTGGTTGAACGCTTCGGATCTCTATGTTTTCTCATTCAGTTACCAACATTGGGCAAGTCTTTGGCCAGTTCAAGCGAGGACGCTCACGAGGTTTCTCGCGTCCGGATTTATCTGCTAATGTAGCTTATTTAACTCGCTTCCGGGAATACTGTGACGACTCAGACGTTGATGTTACTGGAATATCTCGAGGAATCTGTGCGTATGACCTATGCTAGTGTTTGTCATATATGAGGTCACACCGTTCACATCCGTGTGCACCGCAGGATATGGTGCATCATGTGAGGGCATCCTTCAGTGAAGCACGGACGTATCGGTAAGTTCTTTGGGGTTTGTTTTCTTTTCGGAACGATGAACGCAATGAAATCATGTGAATACAAAGAGGCTGGAGGATAAATTGGAGCAAAGTGTGCCGCATTGTCTCTGTGTCTCTGCCCCCTGTCGAACGCGAGCACACTTTCCGAAACCCCACCTTGCTTTCCCTAAAGCATTAGGAAATACTTGACTTTATGCATGTGAAATTGTTACCAAGCAGACTATCGCATCCGCGCGTCTGCACCACGGGCACGACGCGTATTCGCGTAATGAGAGTCGTTCATCAGTGCATCTGTGTCCCATAATTCTTTGACATCCGAAATCGCAAGTTACAGCGATGGAGAGAAATTCAAAGGCTTTTGAGTAGCTCCCGAGAATGGAGGCTTTGCGGCCTGTTTTTCTTCATACTTTATTGCGCCGTTTCTTCCGATTATGTTCTGCATTTCGTTTGTCTTCACTTATCTTTTTTAATGTGTCATGTGTAGTGTCGTGTGTAGTGATGTGTGTCGTGGATGTATCTGGTGATGTGTGTCGTGTGTCGGAAATTTCAGAATAGCATGTGAGTCGCCAACGCAAGCGCAAATGAAGCTCTTTTGCTAATTATTCAGTTACCATGCTTCCCTGCAGGACACCCCTGTATTTCGAGATGCAGTTCGAGCAACGATTGCTATCTTCGTCGGGGTTCTACGGAATCAAGCAACCAGGAGGGTCTTGCACTCCGTGCTTGCCGCGCGATTACCTCGCAGTGTATCGATGCTGAAATAAAATGTTTCTCTTTTCACGTGGCCCCTAGCATGTGGGCGTGCCTTCCACATACGAGTACATCAGGTGTCAGTGTCCGCTGCATGTTTCACCCATCTCTGAAGTCTATAGAGCCACATTCCGAGAGTCTTCTGCATAAAAGTTAAGTAGCTGTCTCATATTCTGTCTCATGCTGTCTCGGATTCTTTGGCTCCTTCCCCGTGTGGGCTCGTGGAAGAGCACTCAATGCACTACCAAGATTGTCAAGTTTGAGATTGAGACAATACACTCAACTTTTATGCAAATAGGCGACGTTGCGACCACGTGTGGGAATGTCCGTCCTGTGCCGACATCATATGGCTCAAAGTGTCTGAGGAAAACCCAGAAAATACCCCAAGCAGCATAGCCGGCACCTCTGTGAGGCCGACAACCGCAAGCCATTTCGCTAGCACCACCAGCACAGTCGTGACCACGGCACCACCTGCACTCTAAACACAGAGCTCATCGCATAGCACCCCGACGGCCACCATTGTACAGATCAATGTCTTCATCACTGTTGGTTTGTTGAAAACGCGAGGGTAAGCCATTTCGGGACACTTATCATAACTGCATAAGTGTCCCAAAAAGGCTTGCGCCTCCTGTTTTCAGCTAACCTACAGTGATAAATGCATCATTCTGTACCATGGTTGGCCTTCGGCGTGCTATGCGGTGAAGCTGTGTTTTTAGAGTGTGCGACGTTTTTTGTGACACTTGTTGTGGGAGCTCTCGTGACACATGCTTCAAAAAGCAAAAAGGAACAAAAAGCGTCTGAAAGTGACACTTGAGCAAAGTGTCACTTTTTTTGCAAAAAAGTGACGCTTGCAACGCGTCACAAAAGTGTCACCATTTTTAGAGTGATTGGGATCGCAGATTCCAACCAGCGCCACCTTCCATCCCACCGCTTCCACCAATTCATGCCCAGGTTCGAAAACCCGAGGAAGTCTGAACAGGGGCTGCTCCAGACACTTCGTTCGGGTGGTTCGTTTGTCGGAGGGCGTAGTGGGGGAGGGGAGTGAGGGAGATCCAATGTATAAACTGACGTTTTCAGTGGCGATCGCCCGACTGCCCTCCCCCCGCTGAATCCCCAACTGAGTCTGAATCACAAAAAGTGGCAAATGCAGCTCATGGCACGCATGAGACTGAGGGCGTTTATGTTTAATCGCCCGGAGGCGCTCGGAGCGGATATGTCGTCACAGATCTGGCTCGAGAGCGTATGAGAATTGGCTCAGATCCGCCCGCTTTGTGTTTGGATATTCGCTCAGAGTCACCTCCGAGGCAGCTCGCTTCGCTCGGAGCTTGGAGGGCGAGCTCGCAGATCCTTCCCACAATTCCTGAGCTAGAATATGGCGGCTATTTTGAAATTTTGAGATGGCTTTCATCCAGAGAATCTAGACCGCCGTACCACACGAACCAGCTGCGGAATTAGTGCTTGAAAATGCAAAACTCTCTGACAGATGTCGATAAACTTTATGTAACACAGGCTTTGATGCAGAGTTTGCAGCCAGCGTCGTGATGGACGAACGCGCGAGTGGCCCCGCGTGAACGGCAAGCAAATCGGTCGTCGTCGTCTTCCACACACTACGTGCAACATGGAATGAAACATGAAATGATGTACAAAAAGAAAAAAGAAGGAACACAAAATCAGAAAAACTGACAGAAGCGAAACCTTCAAGCCACTAAGGCATAAACGGTGCCCTACGACGAACACCAACGGAAGCAGACGACACAGCAATAGATACTGCGCAAGCGCAAAGTCGTCGTCGCTCGGTCGCGTATGGAATTTAATTTTCTCCTCGCTTTACACCCGACCGATCGATTTCCGGTTCGGTGACGCACTTCCGCTCAGCTCGGGCTCTGCTCCGAGCGAATAAACATAAACGCCCTGAGAGTTGCGTAAAACATCCTCGAACCCGTGAACAGTTTCATGCGATGTCGTCTTGTTTCGCCGCATCTATCGACAAAGCCTCGACTATGCTGGCAATTTGGTCGATTCAGGAACAGGGTTGATGGACTTATATTCGCATGCTGACACCTGAGAGAGCACTTTGGCTTCTCCCAACCATGGGAATTTTGGGCCCTCTTCCCAAAATCACGGGGTCTATAGTAAACCTGAAACTCTCCATTCCACCGCCCTCCGGTCCTTGGCCCGTGATCGTGCGTGATTTGCGTGCGGCGTAGAGGCAAAAGAGATCATATGTAGGCATGGGCCTCGTGCAGAACAACGGGATTCGCCTGCGAACGTGTTCGTTTCTTGTTAAACTCGCGGTATTCATTGATGCGCATTTCTGAACATCCCGCAGAATGTAATGGAGGCGCGATTTGACACGCGCCTCTTCCTGGCATTATCAGGGGCACGCCGTTAAAGTTGATGATTTTCGGCACATCTCTGAACTCTAGACTTACGTGAATGTTTCGCAGTTCAACGCCTGCGCCTGTCCATGCTGGCAGACGCCGCGGACCATATGACGTGAGACGCGTCCTGCAGACACTGAGCAACCAACGGCATGGCCGCCTTGCTAACAGCATGGTCTCGCTGGTGGTATCGTATCCAAGCTCGTGCTCAAGACTTGTGGGAGACAAAAAGAGGGGGCGCTGGGCGCGCATATCGGCTAAAGTAGATAAGGCGCCAAGCGCGAGGGGGGGGAGTTGTTTTCTGGTCGGCAGCCTCGAAGACAGACAGCGGTTCTTTTGACGGGAAAGAAACTTCACGTTTGTGGACGAGTGAAGGATGTGTTCATTGACTTGTGCCTGTGTCTCTCGGAGCAGTGGTTAAGGTAGAAGGCTGGTCGAGCTTCACCCCCAGTGGGACTTGATGGGCGGAATCCCACGTACTTGGGAAGTGGTGGGTTCGAGTCCAAGTGTTGTCATAGGTATTCCCCGTGGTTTCCGGCAGGCTTTAAACAGGGTTGTTGGCGAGCTACCCTCGAGTCTGCCCATGACGCATTGCAACACCTCTGTCTTCCACTCGATCCTGCTGTGCTCAGTCCATTTGTCTACGTCTGTATGCCATTGATAGCCGCTTATCACGTTGCCTGAATAGTTACCGTAAACAGCATCCAATCTGCTAGATATAACTATTCACCCAAAGACGGCCACCGAAACCTTTCTTCTTAGCCGAGACGGAAGGATAAAGATACAAACGGCGGGGAGGGGACCCTTTTGTTCCTGCAACAAGCGGGATTCAACGCGGCCACACCCATCCCTCAAAAAGTGCATTAAAGAAATTCAATCGCATTTCATGCACAGTGCTGATTCGTGTAACACAAATATTTTATCGCCATGCACCATGAACCCGATGCTGAACTGAACATATCGTTCCGTACCGGGTTGGCGCGGTGCAAACCTCGCGTGATGGTTGGCTTGGATTTCAAAGAAACGACACAACTGGTCATCCTGTGAGAGCTCGTAACAAGTCACTGCAAAGTCATGCATTTAACGCGCGGTACGGAATAACGCAAAGTTTAGCATCGAGCTGTCTGTTGAGCGTCGAGCTGTTTAATGTTACCAGCGTCGGCTGAAAAGTAACACCTGATGGCGCGTGCCGCGAGACCGGAACGTGATACTGAGGAGAGCCGTTTATTAGGAGAATTTGGTCATTGGGAGGAACCCGTCTCAAAACGCACCATTTGACGTCACCCAATGCGCGGTGCCAAGGCCATCATTTGGATCAGAGCTATCATCTTGAAATCTCCCATTCCACCATTTTGGAGCAGTGGTACAGCCTTGAAATCCCCCGAGCCACCGCGGCGCGCCTTCTATCGCGATCAAGTGGGATGGGCGATGACGGCTCCCCATCTCCGGGCGGCCAAATAACTCAGAATGGCCGAACTCTCCTCATAAAAAGCTCTGATACGGAGCGGCGCGTGGCGCCATCATGTAACTACATCCCGCTACGACCAGGGTCGGCGAGATAGATTGCGTGTCTGGTGTTCAAACATGCGCTGAACGGATAGTTTTCGGTACCACAACGCTCGACCGTACACTCTGCTGGCTCGAAACTAGAACCCTTTCCGCAACTTCCATACTCATTCGGTTAGCGTCCTTAGATTTTCACTTCTTCTGAAATTTAATGAATGGCCCTGAAGTGCCACTTCGGACTAAATCTCGTGTCTCCAGAATCCTACCAACGTTATGTTACTGAACTCTCCTTGTCTTACTTTACATTGCTGCAAAATATTTTGGCTCTACTTGATGCGAAACCTAGAGAAAATTAATTTTTAGTTTTGAGACATGGTGTTAGGTTCCGACAGATCACCCGGCTCTCATCTGGCAACTTGTTGTTGCCCTTTGCGTGTTCCGGGAAGCGCACTTTTTCCACTTTGTTAGCGGAGCCCCATGTGAGATATCATGCCCAGATAAAACAGTTGGTAGAAGGAGGTTACCCTGTGTGTTTGCTGTCCAGCATAGCCGAGAGCCTGCTACGGAAAGTAAAAGGGACCGAAAAGCATAGCAGAGAGCGACCTAATGGAAGACCTGTGAATATCCCGTACTTGCATACCATATCGCACAACCTTAAACATGTAGCAAGTAGGTATAGCGTTCCGGTCGTCCTTTCTGCACGTGTTAAGCTTAGGTATTTGTGCAGAAAAATCAATAACCCCTCTAAGGCTGGTTGTAAAATCAAATATAGACAGAACTTGGTCCCATGTATGCAGCATGTTGTATACAAAATTCCCCTCACATGCGGGAGAGCGTACGTTGGCCAAAGTGGCCGTTGTGTTAATACTCGGCTTCTAGAACACAGATGCAAGGTTGATGCCTCCACCCCTTCCGGGCACCTTGCGGTGCACTGTCGCACTTGCAAATGTAAACCACTGTTCGAAGCTACAACCATTTGTGCTCGCTTCAAAGAAAAGAATGTTCGAGAGATTGTGGAGGCCTCCCTACTCTCCTCACTGGGAAATAAGTGTGTTAGTCAAACTTCTTTGTCCCTCTTACCAGTCAAGATTGACTATCTTGCAGGAGACAAACTTTTGTTGGAACATGTTTATCCTCACTATCTGTGTCCTACTTTCTTGCGCCTTTTAACTGACGTATTGTCAATAAATCCTTTAGTTGAGAGTCTGCAGTTCCGCTGTTGTGTGTTTCTACCGTTGTGTCTCCGTCCTCTCTTTGGCTGCAAGATTTTACTCATGACCAATAGGCCGCCGTCTACGCGAGGCTGATAATACGACGTCTTGATATCCATTCTACAGAACTCCCCCCCCCCCCCCCCAGACAAACTGAATCGCTGCATGTGTCGCTGGGCCTGGAGAGTAGTTCGCGGAGGGATGGAAATATTGGCTAAATAGCAATATTTCCTCAGGAACCAAGACTGAGCAAGACGCGGTCTGCATGTAATCGGGAGTACGAGCTCTTTTCAGCCCCGCAGGAGAGGAATACTGCGCATAAGGGCACGTGCCCAGGAGCTATGAGATACTACTGAAGGCAGGAAATCATACCCAAGAACGCGCACGGTATTCTCCATAGGAATGCGAAAGGGTGCGGAGCACGACGGGTTGAGGTTGACGAAAAGTAGTCCGCTTTTATCTCCATTGATCATCCAGGATGCAACCGAGGGTGCGAGAGACTCTAAAAGCGGGCTAAACACTAGGGCATACAGTGCCGGTGACAAGGGGCAGCCCTATCGGACACCCACCTTTATGGGGAAGCTAGCAGAGGTATCCCGATTGACAACAATAAAAGCTGATGCACGAGCATACAGTGCTCGAAACCACGATATGATCTCGCCTCCAACACACGATACATGTATTCATGAAGCACACGATCAAAAGCCTTCCTTTGGTCAAACGACACTAAAACACAAGGTCGCCGCCGACTATGTGCTCAATACAAGGCGTCTCTTAAAGCCTGCGCGTGAAGCGTGATGGACTGCTCAGAGACAGCACAGGCCTGGAGAGGAGGAGTAACTGTACCAAGAACTGGAGAGATGAATTGCAAAATCGCTTTTGACAAAATTTTGTAGTGAGTATTAGGCAGTGAAACAGGACGATAGGCATTTGGATCTTCTTTTTGGGAAGCATCCTTGCACAACAAGGTGACAATGCTCTCCCGCATGGACGGACAGAGGAGACGTCGTGCCAAGCACTGATACAACAGAACTGTCAAAGACGTCCGCAGAGTGGACCAGAAGCATTGGTAAAATTCAGCTTTGAGGCCATCAGAACCGGGAGACTTACCTGTTTGAAGAGCTTTCACGGCAGCAGTATATTCGTCCTCAGAGAATGGAGCTGCACTGAGCTCGACACGTCGTGCGTCCGGCAAAAACGCTCCACCCTCGACGTCGGCAGGCTGTACTGACTCAAAATGCGCCATAAAATGATCACGGAGGAGTGATCGAACTCCATCAGGGTGTTCCTAAACCGAACCGGCGGTTGCAACAAGTTGCTCGGTCACACTGGGAGGTCGAGGGAGGTAACGGCCAAGCAAAAGGCGAGAGCAATATGCTTCTCGCGACCAGCGCTGGAGAGTCTGTGCTGCCGTAAACTGGTCCGAGAAACGTAATCTCGGAGAGGCTAGCCTCCCTAGCACGTCCTGTATGACTTGATGATTGCCTGGGCCTCGCGGCCAAGGATGGCGCAAAATAGGCTCCCCCCGGCTCTCCCTTGCACGCCAACCTCTCCACTGACGAAAAAGACTCGCGGCTCCTAATTTGGTCTCTTCCCACCATTCCGGTGAAACTAACATGTTAGCACAGCGATTGACAAGGTACGCTTTGACGTCGTTACGGATTTCTGTGTCTCGCAGTAGCTCGACACAAAGCCTCCAACAGCCGGATCCGGAGCGAGAACCTCGCAACCCAGTGAGCGAGAGACGCACACCCTCATGGTCAGAAAAATCTCCAGAGGGAAGCACATCACATCTCAAAACATGGCTACCCAAACAAGGAGAAACGTACTAACGATGAAGTCGGCTATGTGCACCGTGAGCATTGCGCCACGCGTACTGGTAAACTCCAGGATTTATGTGTGAAAATGCAACTATTAGTCCTAGGCCGCCAACGAATTGCAACAGGCCCTGGTTTACAGGCCTGCTTCCACTCCCATGACCGTCAATAGTGCAATTAAAGTCCCCCGCAATCACAAAGTTTGGGTTACCCACCATGAAATAATCGAGTCCCCTAAAAAATTCCGTACGGTCACCCGGGCGGACCAGAGTGTACAGGTTCACAATTCTGAGAACTGTGCCCGCTAGGTCCAACTCAGCCGAAATAACACGACCATCCCAATCGCGATCAACCACTTTACCACGCCGCGACAAGATGGAAAAATTATAATGCCAACTCCTGACCGACGAGGTGAGCCATGACTAAAAAACACCCTAACATGATGTAGATGGGTAGAAATCCAGCGAACCGGTAGAGATGTAGGAAGGGAGTTGCCTCAGGACAGAAGCCGCCGATATTTCGAACAGAGACTGAAAGAGAAGAAAAACAGTCTCTGTTCGAAATATCGGCGGCTTCTGTCCTGAGGCAACTCCCTTCCTACCCTAACTTGATGGTTCGCCTCTAAGTTCTCGACACCCTTTGCTGAAAGAAAATGAGTTTCTTGCAGCAAAAGAATATCAATGGAATGACTAGAGGCCCACTGTAATACTGAAAGTTGCTTTGTAGAGCGAAAAAAAACCCCTACAATTCAGCGTAGCCACAGAAAGTGGCATAGTTTGAAATAACGCCCTCACAAAAACTGCCATTACACGCATGTTGCTTCCTCTGAGACAACAGCTGACGCCTCTTCCTCCATGTGACCATCATTTTCACCCCACGCTTCGTCGTCACTCGAAAGAGATGCGTCGCTCGGGAAAGAGCGACCATCATCTATAGTAGGCGCTCCCCGAGGCACCTTCTCGCCCCCTACTATGACGAAATCGTGTGTATTGTCATCAAGGAGGTAGCCTCTTTTACACAAACTCTATCTTACATACCAGATAACAACGTTCAAAGGAAGATTGCTTTTTGTACGTGCCATACCCTGCGAACAATCCTGAAACTCCGGAAGAGTCGCTACGGGGGAGCAGTGCAGTCCTAGTGGGCTTATTAGAACTTGATATGCCACTCACCTTGATCATGATCAAAGAGCCGAGTCGCTGTAAGCCAGCGGCGACAGCACTCCCCAGACCCAAATAATGACTGCTCACGGATGATATGCGCACGCAGCCCGGCTCTCACTGCCTGAAAAATAGCCATGCTCCCAACATCAGGGCCACCAAAGGACAGCCGGCACGGGCGAATCCAAATTTGGAAGTTAATTTCCGAAATCAGCAATGCTAGTTGCTTCCGCTCTGCGCGTGCGACCGGCAACGGCTCCAGGTACCTTACGGTGGCCCAGTCAACTGCTGGGAGCCCAAACATTTGCGCCGCCCTACTCCACAGTAAAAGTGGAATATGGCATCGCAAAAAACAATGAACGAAACGAAACGTGAAACGTGTGTGTATTGTCATCAAGCAGGGGAGCTACCTATGGAGGTAGTCCCCTTTGGACAGACACTAGTAGTAATGTATCAGCTCAAGAAGCCGGCAAGTCACATCTTCGCCTGGACGCCATTAATTAGCAATTAGAGCTAATTGGGACCCCCCACATTAATCAGGACCCACCAGAGAGTCATTACACTAATTGGGGATCATCTAAGACACGTCCAGACGAAGATGTGAGTTTCCGGCTACTTGAGCTGATAAAAAATAAAAAAAAACAGGTAGAAAATAAAATAAAAGATAGAGATAGAGTGGAGAGAAGGAGTTTAGTTGAAGATCAACGACATCATCTTGAAGAAAGCGGCCCGGAAAGGCCGCTGGGCGACGGAGCACTGAGGCAGGTTGCAAAGCATCGCAGCACCAGTTCCGCACATCCTGTGACGTCAGCTGTGACGTCATCATGGCATGTCTGGGCAGGTTAGGACAGCTCTGGACATGCAAGGAGAAAAACACTCGTAATACAGAGGCTGGGAAAGCAAGAGTATGCAAACCATCAATAGCTAACAAGAAAAAACAATTAGTTACACAACAAATGATCCCACCACAACAGGAGCGCAGAACGATGCGACTGCTCCATCCGAGAGGCAGGCAGAGAACTGACTCGTAATGGTTTTTCTGCTGTATAAAGCCCCGCAGCTGCATCCCCTAGCGGTTACTTTCTCAACTAATCTCACAACAAAATTATTAAGAATCACGCCAGCGCTACTCCCGTTCCCAAGGCAGAAGATGATAGAAAATGGCGGGAATGCCCGGACAACAGCAACCAGCACCCGACGTGCACGGGCACGAAAATCGCAAACAAAGCGGGAACAAAGTTGGCGAAAGCATTAGTTACACAACAAATCACCTCACCACAGTAGGAGCGCAGACCGATGCGACTGCTCTCGTCGACAGCCAGGGATCAAGTGACGACGGAGCGAACGACCGCACGTCTTCTCCCAACGAGAGCCAGAGGTGGACTGACGTAAGCGCCACTCTACGGGTGCTACGCATGCGCGCGCTCGTAGCGCCCTCTGTGCGCTCCTACCGCCACCTGCGAGAGGCTAAGAGAGAAGAGCATTCCTGCGCCCCCTGCTGGCAGTTCTCATTGGTCGTGAGGCTAAGTGAGAAGAGCATTCCTGCGCCCCCTGCTGGCAGTTCTCATTGGTCCAGACATCATCCTATTGTCTCAGGGCTACACTGTTTTTTCCACTAATGCTCCTTTGGTCAATCTGCAGTGAAGCCATGGTATGACGTCATCATGCACCTGCGTGGCTCAAGGACGCGTGCGCTCTAGACAGGGGACCTATTATTTATTGAATCACTATCCCAAGATTATTTCCTTTATTCTTCTATAACGATTGCATAGGAAACTATTGCAGAAGAGCACCATGCATGAAAGCTGATCGAAGGAATTCCAAAGTCTTACTAAATGAGACTTGCAAAAGAACAAAACATCCTAACATGTAACTCCAACAACGGCTAATAAGAGGACTAGGCACTCAACAAATCAACGCGCGCAGAACTCAGGGCAGCACTATCGTCAAGACAACAATGTTCCTTGTCAAAAGAGAAAAAAATACTAAGCGTCAACAAAGGAAAGCATGCATATCGGGGCATGTCAGGACACGTCAGGACAAATCGTACGACTGCTGGGCAACAGAGGAAAACAAACACTTGAACAGAGTGAAAAAGGCACTCACCATCATTTTTCCCGTTCACAGCATTCCCTCATTGTAAATCCGCTCGTCACAAAATCCACCTGCATCGTCGAACACCATTCACCAGTGACGAACCACACATCCGCACCCCATCAGAGGCAGACAGAACCCCACCGAAGCTACGCTCTTCCACTGACGGCCAACGCCAGGAGCAGAATTTGCGTGTCGAGACCCGTCAGTGTCCAAGAGAGAAGTGAATCCTTGCGCCCCCTGCTGGCCGTTCTCATTGGTCGTGACGTCATCCTATTGTCTCAGGGCTACCCTGTTTTTTTCCACTAATGCTCCTTTGGTCAATCTACAATGAAGCCACAGTATGACGTCATCATGCACCTGCGTGGCTCAAGGACGCGTACGCTCTAGACAGGGCACCTGTTATTTATTGAATCACTATCCCTAGATTATTTCCTTTATTCTACTATAATGATTGCGTAGGGAACTATTGCAGAAAAACACCATAGACAAGAGGAGATTGTAGCATTTCATTCCCAAAGTCTTACTGTACAGGAAAAAAAAAATGGTTCAGCAAGACATAAAGTCACACACCTGTCCCCCTCGCGGTTACTCTCTGAACTAAATGAATCGCAAAATTATTAAGAATAGCTCTACTCCCATTCAAGGCAGCACTATCGTCAAGAATATGCCTTGTACAAAAAGAAAAAAACTACATGTAGAAGGAAAGCATGTCAGAACAAGCCCAGGCATGTCAGCACATGTTTGTCAGACAAGGGGGGAAAAAGCGAAAAGAAACAAAGAAGGAAACCAGCATCAAACTATTTCTAAGCACACGCACTCCTCTTATTCAAAAACAGTGCTCATCATAAATCTGCCCAGGACAATACACACTATTTTTCTATTGCCACACTTTTTTCCAGTAACGGTCAATGCATTGCTACAGACTGTGTGACGTCATCACATCCTGTCTGAAGAAGAAGAAGACACCGGCAAAGACTCCTATTATTTATTGAATCGCAAGATTATTTCCTTTGTCCTACTCTTAATGACATTCATTCTCTCATTAAAATTCAACAAAAAAGCACCCTACATATTAACGATTTTCACCCCAAAGGCTCATCATGGTCATTAGAATTACAGTAAACTACCACTGCTCTTTTAAAATAATAAGTGAAACCACTCAACATCACCTCCAGGCTTATGTAATACATGACCCTTTCTATGCTCACACATTCGTTGTCTGAGGCTACACCTGCGAGCAAAAAAGGCGCGGAAGCCGAGTGGGCAAAGTTCCATTCGCGCATTGCGAGCATAAAGGCGGGAAAAGCCTGGGAGCAAAGTTCTATTCGCGCATTCCAAAGCACAAGACAGAACGCCTTTACGGGAACACGATAGCATTCCTATACTATATTAATGATTATTGCATTGCAGTTTAGAAAAACTACGACTAAACTATAATTTTAGGAGCCCATTAAAATTCTACTTTCTATGGAAACTATAATTGCCCTATTACTTGGATCGCTACTAATGAAGCGCTCCAATTTTTTCTCTCTTCCCATTTCAGCCTTGTCATGCAGGGAAGCAGACTCATATCCAAAATAATTAATTTACACTGAGGGTGCCGTGCTTCAGGAATTCCTATCCTGCGCTCAGATGCAAGCATTTCTTCACGGATACCTTTAACAGCTGACTTCCTCAACATATCGAACACCCAACAAAATCAAACAAACAACCCCACTTCCACTGGTAGAACACTATTTAGCTTTTACGCAGGAGGCTTTCTTCTACATAAAAAGTAGAGAAAATAAGAAAAGAGCAGCAAAAAATTGCGTGCACTTTTGCTTGACTTGAAAAACCTGAAGCATATGCCAATAAACCAAGAAAAAGACACTCATGTCTGGTATCTGATAGTGCCACATACACAGACGCATTGCCCTTGCGTAAAGAAAGCACAGGACAGGGATACACAAATATCCTTAGGTGAGCAGGGAAAAGGCTTAAGACCTCAGGTCACCACACATCGCCACGCGGCTAACACAACATGACACCAACAACATACTAGCGGCGGGAAGAACTGCAACACTGCTAAACAAGTCCAGACATGCCACGATGACGTCACAAATCAGGGGAAAAAAAGCACACGCATGCACGCACAGAGGACAACGCATTAAACACACGGAGCGCTCAGGAATAATCGTAGCGTTACCGCACATTGCTACGAAGCTCAACGTCTAACACAAGACGGCAGCAACAAGATATTAAAGGATAAAAATTGCAACACTACTGAACAAGTCCAGACATGCGACATCGCATACAAAACACTGCTCATCGGGGAAAAGGCCTAAGCCCGCGGCGGATCATCATAGAGCATACACAACTTCATTTTTCTATTTCGCGTAAACTAAACGCGGTCTGCTTGGAAAACGACGTACAGATTTTCTTAAGGAGCAGAGAAATATATCTACTCCGTGCTCAGATACCAGCATTTCTGCTCAAAAATCTGCAAAATTAAGCACTGCTTACTTCGTCAAGATATCGAACAAAATCAAACAAACAACCCCACTTCAACTGGTACAACACTATTCAGCTTTTACGCAGGAGGCTTTGTTCTACATAAAAAGTAGAGAAAATAAGAAAAGAGCAGCGAAAAATTACACGCATTTGCGCTCCAATAGCTGTAACTGCAAGAAACCGTAGCGCACGCCAATAAACTGAGAAAAAGACACTCATGTCTGGTATCTGATAGTGCCACATACACAGCCGCATTACCCTTGCGTAAAGAAAGCACAGGACAGGGATACACAAATTTCCTTAGGTGAGCAGGGAAAAGGCTTAAGACCTCAGGTCACCTCACATCGCCACGCGGCTAGCACAACATGACACCAACAACATACTAGCGGCGGGAAGAACTGCAACACTGCTAAACAAGTCCAGACATGCCACGATGACGTCACAAATCAGGGGAAAAAAAGCACACGCACGCACGCACAGAGTACAACGCATTAAACACACGGTGCGCTCAGGAATAATCGTAGCGTTACCGCACGTCGCTACGAAGCTCAACGTCTAACACAAGACGACACCAACAAGATATTAAAGGGTAAAAATTGCAACACTACTGAACAAGTCCAGACATGCGACATCGCATACAAAACACTGCTCATCGGGGAAAAGGGCTAAGCCTGCGGCGGATCATCATAGAGCATACACAACTTCATTTTTCTATTTCGCGTAAACTAAACGCGGTCTGCTTGGAAAACGACGTACAAATTTTCTTAAGGAGCAGAGAAATATATCTACTCCGTGCTCAGATACCAGCATTTCTGCTCAAAAACCTGCAAAATTAAGCACTGCTTACTTCGTCAAGATATCGAACACCCAACAAAATCAAACAAACAACCCCACTTCCACTGATAGAACACTATTCAGCTTTTACGCAGGAGGCTTTCTTCTACATAAAAGTAGAGAAAATAAGAAAAGAGCAGAAAAAAATTACACGCACTTTTGCTCGCATAGCTATAAGAGAGAAAAATAAAATAAAATATCGACACACACGCTAATAAACTGTGACAAAGACACCCATTTCTGCTATCAGATAATTATTGCATAATGCTAAATACTCATTTGCATTGTCCCTTCGTGAAGAAAGCACAGGACAGGGATACACAATTTATCTTAAGCGAGCAGGGAAAGTCACTTCTACTCGAACAGCTTAATACCATAAAGTCTGAATTTTTGCAAAGCAAATAAAGCTTGAACAGCGCTACGAACGTGACAGGCACATACTAACAAACAAACAAACACTTCTTCGAGTCTGTATTATCTTTAAAAAATAACGAAAGCACACAAAAAAAATCAAATCGGCTAGGTAGCCTACCAGACGTTGTGCCTTAAAGTTGGCTGCATGCAATGCGCGGAAGCATGCTGTGAAGCCAACTTGCGGTTTTGCTGGATGCACATGAAGTCAGATTCCAATTGGAAATCGCGCTAAGGACGTGCCAAACGTGGAATTTTCGCAAAATTAATCACAATACCTGGAATTCTGTTCATTTTAGCGGGAATGCTGGCGCTTGTGCTCTATTATTCGAAATTTTCGAATATTCGAAGTTCTCGATTATCAAATTTTCGAATACGAATAGGGTTCGAATATCAACAATATTCCAACGATATCCGAAATTTCGAATATTCGTACACCTCTAGTGAATACTGACACTCATCAACATATAACAAAAAACAAACAAACAAATCCCTTTCTGATGAACTCTCCTCTGCCGAGCGGCTTTCTCCTGCTCTACCTGGATGCTGACTTTTCCCCCCCCTCACCAACATTATGAGTAAAAGCAGTGAAAGAAGAAAAGAACCGCGAAAAATTACACGCATTTGTGTCACAGGACAGGGATACACAAATTTCCTTAAGTGAGCAGGGAAAAGGCTTAAGTCGTACCGCTCAGGAATAATCGGAGAATCGCCGCTTATCGCTAGGCGGATAGCGCTTGAACAGCGCTACGAACGTGACAGATACATACTAACAAACAAACAAACAAACAACAGCAGGACCGGCGTCGGGCACTCATAAAATACCCTGCCCAAAACAAAGACTTCACCAGGTTCGCGAGGCAATTCCATTAAAAACGCTCGTCCTATCCTACAGATAGCAATGCAAACGCGACTGCCCTTATTTTTTAAAACCACTATTTCACGCAATAGTACATAAATGTATCACTCGTGTCACACGAAAAGGCAAACACTTACCTGTCAAGTGGGGTCCCAGCGCGTGCGCGCGCGCACACACACACACACACACTAACATTTTCACACTCACAAACACAAAGTCTATTTTCACAACCACATAAATCCATATTATTCCTCAGGTCAATAATTATCCTGCCATCGCCAAAAGACGGCACAGACATGTATGCTTACGCAAGACAATCGGTCCTCGTTCCGGATGTAATAGGATATCGTCACTCGGCCGGCGCGAACCAATAAAGAAAGAAAGGAATGCATGTTCGCTACGAAGAAAACGGTGCCGTGCTTCTACGCAGCGATCATTATAGAGACGCGTAAATGTGAACATCATTCGCTACACACTGTAGCTCTAATCATTTTTAAACCAAACCAAACCGTGTTCATAGGTCTTCACTAAATAGGTGAGCCGATAATGACTCAAAATAAAATAAAATAAAATAATCATTCCATCATCGCTGGCTGCAAGCTTGGGTACCCAACAGAGCAGCGCGCTCCTATCAACACACCTTGGGCTGACCTTACACACCCGAAGCCTTTTCTGAATACAATCTGCCGGCGCTGGAATAAAAGATTTATCGCGAGGGTACTACGATGTCAGCTCTGTTGCTGTTTAAGTGATAAAACAGTGCGCTTACTCGGGCAATCGCGCGCGTCCAAACCGCGAGAACGGGTCCGCGTTGCGCTCGCGCCGCGGGGAATCGCGCGCGTCGCGAGTCCAAACCGCGAGACCGGGCCCGCGCGTGCGCTTCGCGGTTCGGGCGCACTGTTTTATCACTTAAACAGCAACAGAGCTGACATCGTAGTACCCTCGCGATAAATCTTTTATTCCAGCGCCGGCAGATTGTATTCAGAAAAGGCTTCGGGTGTGTAAGGTCAGCCCAAGGTGTGTTGATAGGAGCGCGCTGCTCTGTTGGGTACCCAAGCTTGCAGCCAGCGATGATGGAATGATTATTTTATTTTATTTTATTTTGAGTCATTATCGGCTCACCTATTTAGTGAAGACCTATGAACACGGTTTGGTTTGGTTTAAAAATGATTAGAGCTACAGTGTGTAGCGAATGATGTTCACATTTACGCGTCTCTATAATGATCGCTGCGTAGAAGCACGGCACCGTTTTCTTCGTAGCGAACATGCATTCCTTTCTTTCTTTATTGGTTCGCGCCGGCCGAGTGACGATATCCTATTACATCCGGAACGAGGACCGATTGTCTTGCGTAAGCATACATGTCTGTGCCGTCTTTTGGCGATGGCAGGATAATTATTGACCTGAGGAATAATATGGATTTATGTGGTTGTGAAAATAGACTTTGTGTTTGTGAGTGTGAAAATGTTAGTGTGTGTGTGTGTGTGTGCGCGCGCGCACGCGCTGGGACCCCACTTGACAGGTAAGTGTTTGCCTTTTCGTGTGACACGAGTGATACATTTATGTACTATTGCGTGAAATAGTGGTTTTAAAAAATAAGGGCAGTCGCGTTTGCATTGCTATCTGTAGTATAGGACGAGCGTTTTTAATGGAATTGCCTCGCGAACCTGGTGAAGTCTTTGTTTTGGGCAGGGTATTTTATGAGTGCCCGACGCCGGTCCTGCTGTTGTTTGTTTGTTTGTTTGTTAGTATGTATCTGTCACGTTCGTAGCGCTGTTCAAGCGCTATCCGCCTAGCGATAAGCGGCGATTCTCCGATTATTCCTGAGCGGTACGACTTAAGCCTTTTCCCTGCTCACTTAAGGAAATTTGTGTATCCCTGTCCTGTGACACAAATGCGTGTAATTTTTCGCGGTTCTTTTCTTCTTTCACTGCTTTTACTCATAATGTTGGTGAGGGGGGGAAAAGTCAGCATCCAGGTAGAGCAGGAGAAAGCCGCTCGGCAGAGGAGAGTTCATCAGAAAGGGATTTGTTTGTTTGTTTTTTGTTATATGTTGATGAGTGTCAGTATTCACTAGAGGTGTACGAATATTCGAAATTTCGGATATCGTTGGAATATTGTTGATATTCGAACCCTATTCGTATTCGAAAATTTGATAATCGAGAACTTCGAATATTCGAAAATTTCGAATAATAGAGCACAAGCGCCAGCATTCCCGCTAAAATGAACAGAATTCCAGGTATTGTGATTAATTTTGCGAAAATTCCACGTTTGGCACGTCCTTAGCGCGATTTCCAATTGGAATCTGACTTCATGTGCATCCAGCAAAACCGCAAGTTGGCTTCACAGCATGCTTCCGCGCATTGCATGCAGCCAACTTTAAGGCACAACGTCTGGTAGGCTACCTAGCCGATTTGATTTTTTTTGTGTGCTTTCGTTATTTTTTAAAGATAATACAGACTCGAAGAAGTGTTTGTTTGTTTGTTAGTATGTGCCTGTCACGTTCGTAGCGCTGTTCAAGCTTTATTTGCTTTGCAAAAATTCAGACTTTATGGTATTAAGCTGTTCGAGTAGAAGTGACTTTCCCTGCTCGCTTAAGATAAATTGTGTATCCCTGTCCTGTGCTTTCTTCACGAAGGGACAATGCAAATGAGTATTTAGCATTATGCAATAATTATCTGATAGCAGAAATGGGTGTCTTTGTCACAGTTTATTAGCGTGTGTGTCGATATTTTATTTTATTTTTCTCTCTTATAGCTATGCGAGCAAAAGTGCGTGTAATTTTTTTCTGCTCTTTTCTTATTTTCTCTACTTTTATGTAGAAGAAAGCCTCCTGCGTAAAAGCTGAATAGTGTTCTATCAGTGGAAGTGGGGTTGTTTGTTTGATTTTGTTGGGTGTTCGATATCTTGACGAAGTAAGCAGTGCTTAATTTTGCAGGTTTTTGAGCAGAAATGCTGGTATCTGAGCACGGAGTAGATATATTTCTCTGCTCCTTAAGAAAATTTGTACGTAGTTTTCCAAGCAGACCGCGTTTAGTTTACGCGAAATAGAAAAATGAAGTTGTGTATGCTCTATGATGATCCGCCGCAGGCTTAGCCCTTTTCCCCGATGAGCAGTGTTTTGTATGCGATGTCGCATGTCTGGACTTGTTCAGTAGTGTTGCAATTTTTACCCTTTAATATCTTGTTGGTGTCGTCTTGTGTTAGACGTTGAGCTTCGTAGCGACGTGCGGTAACGCTACGATTATTCCTGAGCGCACCGTGTGTTTAATGCGTTGTACTCTGTGCGTGCGTGCGTGTGCTTTTTTTCCCCTGATTTGTGACGTCATCGTGGCATGTCTGGACTTGTTTAGCAGTGTTGCAGTTCTTCCCGCCGCTAGTATGTTGTTGGTGTCATGTTGTGCTAGCCGCGTGGCGATGTGAGGTGACCTGAGGTCTTAAGCCTTTTCCCTGCTCACCTAAGGAAATTTGTGTATCCCTGTCCTGTGCTTTCTTTACGCAAGGGTAATGCGGCTGTGTATGTGGCACTATCAGATACCAGACATGAGTGTCTTTTTCTCAGTTTATTGGCGTGCGCTACGGTTTCTTGCAGTTACAGCTATTGGAGCGCAAATGCGTGTAATTTTTCGCTGCTCTTTTCTTATTTTCTCTACTTTTTATGTAGAACAAAGCCTCCTGCGTAAAAGCTGAATAGTGTTGTACCAGTTGAAGTGGGGTTGTTTGTTTGATTTTGTTCGATATCTTGACGAAGTAAGCAGTGCTTAATTTTGCAGATTTTTGAGCAGAAATGCTGGTATCTGAGCACGGAGTAGATATATTTCTCTGCTCCTTAAGAAAATCTGTACGTCGTTTTCCAAGCAGACCGCGTTTAGTTTACGCGAAATAGAAAAATGAAGTTGTGTATGCTCTATGATGATCCGCCGCGGGCTTAGGCCTTTTCCCCGATGAGCAGTGTTTTGTATGCGATGTCGCATGTCTGGACTTGTTCAGTAGTGTTGCAATTTTTATCCTTTAATATCTTGTTGCTGCCGTCTTGTGTTAGACGTTGAGCTTCGTAGCAATGTGCGGTAACGCTACGATTATTCCTGAGCGCTCCGTGTGTTTAATGCGTTGTCCTCTGTGCGTGCATGCGTGTGCTTTTTTTTCCCCTGATTTGTGACGTCATCGTGGCATGTCTGGACTTGTTTAGCAGTGTTGCAGTTCTTCCCGCCGCTAGTATGTTGTTGGTGTCATGTTGTGTTAGCCGCGTGGCGATGTGTGGTGACCTGAGGTCTTAAGCCTTTTCCCTGCTCACCTAAGGATATTTGTGTATCCCTGTCCTGTGCTTTCTTTACGCAAGGGCAATGCGTCTGTGTATGTGGCACTATCAGATACCAGACATGAGTGTCTTTTTCTTGGTTTATTGGCATATGCTTCAGGTTTTTCAAGTCAAGCAAAAGTGCACGCAATTTTTTGCTGCTCTTTTCTTATTTTCTCTACTTTTTATGTAGAAGAAAGCCTCCTGCGTAAAAGCTAAATAGTGTTCTACCAGTGGAAGTGGGGTTGTTTGTTTGATTTTGTTGGGTGTTCGATATGTTGAGGAAGTCAGCTGTTAAAGGTATCCGTGAAGAAATGCTTGCATCTGAGCGCAGGATAGGAATTCCTGAAGCACGGCACCCTCAGTGTAAATTAATTATTTTGGATATGAGTCTGCTTCCCTGCATGACAAGGCTGAAATGGGAAGAGAGAAAAAATTGGAGCGCTTCATTAGTAGCGATCCAAGTAATAGGGCAATTATAGTTTCCATAGAAAGTAGAATTTTAATGGGCTCCTAAAATTATAGTTTAGTCGTAGTTTTTCTAAACTGCAATGCAATAATCATTAATATAGTATAGGAATGCTATCGTGTTCCCGTAAAGGCGTTCTGTCTTGTGCTTTGGAATGCGCGAATAGAACTTTGCTCCCAGGCTTTTCCCGCCTTTATGCTCGCAATGCGCGAATGGAACTTTGCCCACTCGGCTTCCGCGCCTTTTTTGCTCGCAGGTGTAGCCTCAGACAACGAATGTGTGAGCATAGAAAGGGTCATGTATTACATAAGCCTGGAGGTGATGTTGAGTGGTTTCACTTATTATTTTAAAAGAGCAGTGGTAGTTTACTGTAATTCTAATGACCATGATGAGCCTTTGGGGTGAAAATCGTTAATATGTAGGGTGCTTTTTTGTTGAATTTTAATGAGAGAATGAATGTCATTAAGAGTAGGACAAAGGAAATAATCTTGCGATTCAATAAATAATAGGAGTCTTTGCCGGTGTCTTCTTCTTCTTCAGACAGGATGTGATGACGTCACACAGTCTGTAGCAATGCATTGACCGTTACTGGAAAAAAGTGTGGCAATAGAAAAATAGTGTGTATTGTCCTGGGCAGATTTATGATGAGCACTGTTTTTGAATAAGAGGAGTGCGTGTGCTTAGAAATAGTTTGATGCTGGTTTCCTTCTTTGTTTCTTTTCGCTTTTTCCCCCCTTGTCTGACAAACATGTGCTGACATGCCTGGGCTTGTTCTGACATGCTTTCCTTCTACATGTAGTTTTTTCTTTTTGTACAAGGCATATTCTTGACGATAGTGCTGCCTTGAATGCTATTCTTAATAATTTTGCGATTCATTTAGTTCAGAGAGTAACCGCGAGGGGGCAGGTGTGTGACTTTATGTCTTGCTGAACCTTTTTTTTTTTTTCCTGTACAGTAAGACTTTGGGAATGAAATGCTACAATCTCCTCTTGTCTATGGTGTTTTTCTGCAATAGTTCCCTACGCAATCATTATAGTAGAATAAAGGAAATAATCTAGGGATAGTGATTCAATAAATAACAGGTGCCCTGTCTAGAGCGTACGCGTCCTTGAGCCACGCAGGTGCATGATGACGTCATACTGTGGCTTCATTGTAGATTGACCAAAGGAGCATTAGTGGAAAAAAACAGGGTAGCCCTGAGACAATAGGATGACGTCACGACCAATGAGAACGGCCAGCAGGGGGCGCAAGGATTCACTTCTCTCTTGGACACTGACGGGTCTCGACACGCAAATTCTGCTCCTGGCGTTGGCCGTCAGTGGAAGAGCGTAGCTTCGGTGGGGTTCTGTCTGCCTCTGATGGGGTGCGGATGTGTGGTTCGTCACTGGTGAATGGTGTTCGACGATGCAGGTGGATTTTGTGACGAGCGGATTTACAATGAGGGAATGCTGTGAACGGGAAAAATGATGGTGAGTGCCTTTTTCACTCTGTTCAAGTGTTTGTTTTCCTCTGTTGCCCAGCAGTCGTACGATTTGTCCTGACGTGTCCTGACATGCCCCGATATGCATGCTTTCCTTTGTTGACGCTTAGTATTTTTTTCTCTTTTGACAAGGAACATTGTTGTCTTGACGATAGTGCTGCCCTGAGTTCTGCGCGCGTTGATTTGTTGAGTGCCTAGTCCTCTTATTAGCCGTTGTTGGAGTTACATGTTAGGATGTTTTGTTCTTTTGCAAGTCTCATTTAGTAAGACTTTGGAATTCCTTCGATCAGCTTTCATGCATGGTGCTCTTCTGCAATAGTTTCCTATGCAATCGTTATAGAAGAATAAAGGAAATAATCTTGGGATAGTGATTCAATAAATAATAGGTCCCCTGTCTAGAGCGCACGCGTCCTTGAGCCACGCAGGTGCATGATGACGTCATACCATGGCTTCACTGCAGATTGACCAAAGGAGCATTAGTGGAAAAAAACAGTGTAGCCCTGAGACAATAGGATGATGTCTGGACCAATGAGAACTGCCAGCAGGGGGCGCAGGAATGCTCTTCTCACTTAGCCTCACGACCAATGAGAACTGCCAGCAGGGGGCGCAGGAATGCTCTTCTCTCTTAGCCTCTCGCAGGTGGCGGTAGGAGCGCGCAGAGGGCGCTACGAGCGCGCGCATGCGTAGCACCCGTAGAGTGGCGCTTACGTCAGTCCACCTCTGGCTCTCGTTGGGAGAAGACGTGCGGTCGTTCGCTCCGTCGTCACTTGATCCCTGGCTGTCGACGAGAGCAGTCGCATCGGTCTGCGCTCCTACTGTGGTGAGGTGATTTGTTGTGTAACTAATGCTTTCGCCAACTTTGTTCCCGCTTTGTTTGCGATTTTCGTGCCCGTGCACGTCGGGTGCTGGTTGCTGTTGTCCGGGCATTCCCGCCATTTTCTATCATCTTCTGCCTTGGGAACGGGAGTAGCGCTGGCGTGATTCTTAATAATTTTGTTGTGAGATTAGTTGAGAAAGTAACCGCTAGGGGATGCAGCTGCGGGGCTTTATACAGCAGAAAAACCATTACGAGTCAGTTCTCTGCCTGCCTCTCGGATGGAGCAGTCGCATCGTTCTGCGCTCCTGTTGTGGTGGGATCATTTGTTGTGTAACTAATTGTTTTTTCTTGTTAGCTATTGATGGTTTGCATACTCTTGCTTTCCCAGCCTCTGTATTACGAGTGTTTTTCTCCTTGCATGTCCAGAGCTGTCCTAACCTGCCCAGACATGCCATGATGACGTCACAGCTGACGTCACAGGATGTGCGGAACTGGTGCTGCGATGCTTTGCAACCTGCCTCAGTGCTCCGTCGCCCAGCGGCCTTTCCGGGCCGCTTTCTTCAAGATGATGTCGTTGATCTTCAACTAAACTCCTTCTCTCCACTCTATCTCTATCTTTTTATTTTATTTTCTACCTGTTTTTTTTATTTTTTATCAGCTCAAGTAGCCGGAAACTCACATCTTCGTCTGGACGTGTCTTAGATGATCCCCAATTAGTGTAATGACTCTCTGGTGGGTCCTGATTAATGTGGGGGGTCCCAATTAGCTCTAATTGCTAATTAATGGCGTCCAGGCGAAGATGTGACTTGCCGGCTTCTTGAGCTGATACATTACTACTGACACTAACTTTACGTTACAGTCCTACAAGCTAGAAGTCCTAACAACGCTCTCTAGAAGAGTTTGCTTTTCGTACTGACCATACCAAGCGAACAATCTAAGCACGGGAGAGCCGCTGCAGAGTGCAGTACGGTCCTAGCGAGCTGGCTAGAACATGATTCGCCACTCACCGTGAACGTAGCGGAAAAGACGAGTAGACGTCAGCCAGCGGTGAGAGCACTCCACAAGACCATACAGTGCTTGCTCACGGACAATGTGGCTAGGAAGCCCTGCCCTGACAGCCTGAAATATGGCTGCGCCTCCGAAGTCTCTGCCACCGAAAGCCAGCCGGCAACGACGGATCCAAATTTGAAAGTTGATATTGGTAATTAATAAAGCCAATTGTTTACGCTGAACGCGCGGAACAGGCAACGGTTCCAGGAACTGTACGGTGGCCCAGGCGACAGTCGACAGCTGAAATATCTGGGTTACTCTGCGCCACAGCAAAAGAGGAACACGACAACGCCTGAAACAGTGCTCTGCGGTTTCACACATCCCGCAAAACGGGCAACCGTCAGAGCGAGAGATGTGAAAACGGTGTAGTCCCTCGCGAAGAGGAAGAACGTCGTGGGCCTACTTCCACTGAAGACTGGCGCGACGGGCATCTAGCCAGCCCACAGTGATTCGTTTTGCCAACTGTAGGATGGGACAAGCGAAAGCTTGCCCACATCACAGTGATTCGACGCCAAGACAGCTTCGTCGGCGCCGAAGTGTATTGGCATCAAATGGAAGGCCGGCCACAGGGGCAGGCTTCCTGTAGCATATCAAACAGACTCGAACAACATTCTGAATACCAACTCTCGCCCAGCGACTAAGGCTGTTCAGAGATTGCTATACGCGTCCGTTTCGCCATGCAACAGTCCATGACACTGAAAAGCTGCAAGTGGGAGAGCAACACGAGGATGTGGACACCTCATAGGTTAACATGGAACTTGCCATTGTCCACCCTGAAGAGGATGTCAGAGGTCATCCAGCGACGGTGAAACTCAACTGCTCCAAGCACCGCACGCTCCCTGCAAAGAACTTTGCGAATACAGGCGTTAACTAGCCGAATCACCTCCTGCACACTGCGGCTCTGCTGCGCGTGCACTCGTCGACAGCGTGAAATCCACAATTGGTAGTTGATTTCGACCACCAAGAGCACAAAATGCCGCCTATCCCTCTGCGAGACAGGGAGGGGGTACAGACCACGAACTGTGATCCACTCAACATCCGTCAGGCTATACAGGCCTGCTACACGATGCCACAGGGCACCCGGCAACAAACAAACTGAAAGCATGTTCTGCTGAATCCCTGTACTCGCAGAAGGGACAGCCGGGTGACGTTATACCAAAACGGGAAAAACGCTCACGCAGCGGCAAGACATCATGCGCTAAGCGCCACTGAAGACTGGCCCGACGGGTGTCCAGCCAGCCAGCAGTGGTCGTACGCCACGCTATGTGGCGCTGAATACGCGTCGAGTTCGGGGGTGGCCGATTAAGCGCAAGAAGTGCCATGTAAAGGCGCCGCACAGGCCATGATGTTATCTCATCATCAGGGAAAGAAGCTCGCAGGCTGCGCATTGCCACAACGTATGCCTTCAGGTGGGGAGCCACGCACTCTGAGCGCGGGCGAGTGTGTGTCAGCTCAGAAAAAAAAACGAATGTTAGAAAAGTTAGTAGACCCTGAGCAGGATGCCGCTGCTCTAGGAGACCCTGAAAGATCGCGCGCAGACCTAAGGCAAGGCACTTCACTTTGAAATCGGGCACGAAAAGGCCGCCATCTACGCGAGGCCGATACATACGACCTCTTGATACCCATTCTACAGAACCGCCCCAGATAAACTAAAACGCCGCACGTGTAGCGGCCTGAAGAGTAGTCCGCGGAGGGATGGAGATATTGGCTAAATACGAATATTTACTCAGAAACCAAGACGCAGCAAGGCGCGTTCTGCAGGTGCCGAAGGAACTGGAGGACCAGACCGCAGCGATCGCAGCAAAGGCGAAATTCGAGTCTGGCGACTGCTGGCGACTGGTGCCAGTTCTCTAACTTTGCCGGTGTGGCGGACGCGTTTAGAAAAAAAGTGTTTGGATCTGCTGTCTCCCTAGCGGTATGCGGTGATGACGACGCTTGAGTGTCGAAAACAGAAATACAAATATTGACTGTAGTCATATGAAGGGGTTCAATCCTAATGTGCCAAGGTAACTGAACCGATTAATCAAATGTATTTTTCAAATAGAGTGCCTAACTCAAGATATACGTAGGAGGCACCGACATGGAATTGAAGCGCCCTTCCAGTCGCACCAAAGACCCGATTCCGTCGTATGACTGGGCGCCCCAGACGCTCACCGTATGCCGACCACTGTACAACACTCTATGGACATACTGGGGCAGGTATCTTGCAAAGATGCAGAAACTATGAGGCCGTGCATAATACTATGAAATGATTAGGGATGCTGAATAGGTATACCCGCAGTTCGGAGGCCACCAGACCCGCCAGGACTGGCACCGACGCGTCCTAAATGTGGCCTCGTCACTGGAGATTACGCTGTGTCAGTGGTTGTCGTCCCACTTCATGTGTTCGAGGACAAACTGGAGCCTGACTTCTTCGTCGTCAGCCTTGAGGAGGGGCTTCTGTACAGCAACACCAGACAGTAGGCCAAGGTCCTTGAGGCCGACGACCCTAAGCCCAGTTCCCGCTTGATGTCCGTCGGCGTGAAGAATGGCTCGGCGGCACTTATACGGAAACTATTTGCAAGTCCTCCTAGGTGTTGGTGGCCGCCGGTCTTCCACTCCTCGGGGCATATTCCAGGCGACCCTCTTCGCGATAAACGCGTACAATGGATGAACTGACGAAAGGGAACATCCAAGACGGCTGGCAATCCTCTTTGGGACAGTCCAGTCAGTGACAACGTGACGACTTCGCGTCTTCGCTCGATGTCCAAACTTGTTCTCACCTTGACCGCTAAGAAGAGCTGTAGCTTTCTTGCCTTTTATTTTACTCCACCTTTCATACCACAGTTACTTTGAATTTGGGAACGATGAACACAGAAGTTTTGGGTACCCAACCATGGCTGTGACACCTTTCGTATAGATGAATCTGATAGGCCGTATCTTCATCACATATAGCATGTTGGTAGCCAACCATGATCCCCAAGAACAATGTTCTCACTCATGATTTGTTGATGAATGGAGCCGGACACTCGGATGATGACCTGGAGCAGGAGATGTACCCATTTTGTGAGGCATTATTGCTACAAATAGGCTCCGCCACCCGAGCTCAACAAATCAGGGACAAGAACGTTGTCATTCAATTCGGTATGATCGTTGGCTAGGAGCGTGCCATGTGGTGAAGTTCATTTTCAAGAGTGTAGAGCAAATGGAGCAAAACGTTACGTGTACCTTCGCGTTGGCGTCTGCAGTTATTCATATGACATAACAATGGATAGAGGTATCTGAATGGCGGTGCGTCTACTCCGATAAAAAAGTGCGTTTTTGTATTAACGCTGCACACGTTATGAAGGAGAAGTATTGAACAATACATTGTAAATAGAATTACGAAACGTAGAAGAACAATATTACACCTATTACACCCATAACTAAATACATGCAGATAGGAGTTCTTACCTACTTTAGGAGTCTTCGCTGGTGAAATTTTAACCTTTACCTGAGAATATACCGCGACACGTGAGCTTCTGGCACACTGACTATGTGGAATACTTATCCTGGAGATCACTGCGTTGGATTCCGCTTCTCACTGAAGGTTGCTGATTGAAACTCGGATGTTTTTTCTTTCTGTCTTTTTTTGTGTATTTTGTTCTGTAAATAGTTCCGTGGGAGTACCCAACAATCTTCCAAAAATGTACCGCGCCCCCTGCCTCTTGTACACTAACATAAGACTTCATTTCTTCTTTCACGCACAACGTTTGCACCGCGTCGTTTATAAACGGATATCCCGATGTACACAAATAGGTCTGACGGCACATTTTTTTCTCAGAGTGCAAGTGACTGCACCTGGGGCTCGTCCTGCGAGCTATGGCTGCCCAAGTGCAATCGCGATTAGTCCGAAACGACATGGTAGCGTGCCAAACAGTACGCGTGCAAGAAGAACGACGAGAAAGCGAGAAGGAGCGCGCACTCACAACTAACTTTTATTTGCGAAAAGCATGGCCAGGGAAAAACCACAACACAAAAGAAAAGAACAACCGCGACACCTACAACACGCTCTCAAGGAATGCATGCTGTTTTTCTCATAGAGCGATAGACGCTTGACTGATGCAAGTGTTATCTTCGGTCTTTACAATCGCGTGAACCTCTATAATCTCCTTTACGAGGGCATTGCCAGCAACCCCCAAAACAAGTCTTATCAAAAATCAGCTCACACTTGCAGCGGCTACCATGACACGTGTGAGCTGATTTTTGATAAGTCTATTCTTTTGCGGGTTGCTGGCAAGACCAAGTTTTAGTACGTCTCGTATTGCAGCATCACGTTCCATATAGAATGGGTCCTAGTGTCACCGTCTGCTTCCCGAGTCGGTGCGCGCAGCTTGATGTCTCATGACGGATGTCGTTGTGAAATTTGGGAGGGTGACTGGCCGAATTGTCTACCGTATTGTGGTGTACGATGTCCAGGTTGCCAATAGTGGTACCCGAAGAGGAATACACCGTTCTGTATTAGGTTAGCTTATGAATTGTTTAATGAGGTTCCTGCACATGACGTCACGCGCAGCTTTTGAGTCACATGACTCGGAAAAACGTGGGGATGCGTCTCAGGCGTCAAACTGCAGGCCGAATGTGACATCACCTCGTAATTGGACGCAAGCCGGAACTGCATGTCCTCATGATCTGGCGTTGTTTTCCTGAGTCACGTCATCGGAAGCGACGTCACACCGCGAGACGGATGCAACCGGCTGACCGCCTGTAATGTATTAAGCACCGTGTTTCGGATATTTCTGGCGCACGTTCAAAGAAACTCAGGTTGTCGAAATTATCGGCAGTCCTATACCCTACGAGACGTGCACCATGTAGCCACACAAATGTTGGCCAACTCACCTTACGTTTCAATGAACCCCTTATTATTATTATTATTATTATTCACTAGTTATTTTAATTACGAACCAATGGCTCGAACGCTTTCAACACTACAGCGTACGAATAGGTCTAAATGTGTCACTTCATGATATGACAACGTCTGTAACTAAATTGCACTTACAGAATTCGTGACGTTGCGTGAGCGACACTACAGGGTCGGCGTGTACGTAAACCTGCTGTTTTTATCTTGAGCTTTGCCTCTATGATGGAGCACCAAACATGGGAGTGCTCGGTCACGTGGTAAATTACTTTAGAAAAATCGTTGGTTAAACTAGATCAACCGTCCCTCTTATGAACCTGCTGACATGAATCAATGAACTCGAAAATGATTAGTTTGAAATGCCTTTGTTTCCCTAGAGTGACATGCTCTGCTCGCAGTAACATGCGTCTTGCACTGTGGAA
Source organism: Ornithodoros turicata (assembly GCF_037126465.1). Lineage (NCBI taxonomy): Eukaryota > Metazoa > Arthropoda > Arachnida > Ixodida > Argasidae > Ornithodoros > Ornithodoros turicata. The sequence goes on from NW_026999429.1 coordinate 196,812, forward strand.
ATGTTTAGTAATCTCATAGATCGTTGTTCCGGTGTTGGCTGCTCTGGGATAATAGTGTTGCCACTGTTTGCCCAATATGGCGAGATCTAGAATCTCGCGTAGAATCGTATGGCGTGTGGCCCACTTCATGAGGAACCGTGCCGCTATTCGCAGGAACGTCGAGCAACTGCAGAAAGGTGGTGTAGTGGGTGAGATGACATTGTTAAACAAAACAGCGTGGATAAGAAAGAGACGAAGAACCAGACATAAACTCCACTGTGCAGTATGATGCAGTGTCAAACGCGTTAAACAAAGGGCGGCGCAACATCCTGAATGCATGGGGATCGCAGATTCCAACCAGCGCCACCTTCCATCCCACCGCTTCCACCAATTCATGCCCAGGCTCGAAATCCCGAGGAAGTCTGAACAGGGGCTGATCCAGACACTCCGTTCGGGTGGTTCGTTTGTCGGAGGGCGTAGTGGGGGAGGGGAGTGAGGGAGATCCAATTTGAGTAACGATCACCCAACTGCCCTCCCCCCGCTGAATCCCCAACTGAGTCTGAATGACAAAAAGTGGCAAATGCAGCTCATGGCACGCATGAGACTGAGAGTTGCGTAAAACATCCTCGAACCCGTGAACAGTTTCATGCGATGTCGTCGTGTTTTACCGCATCTATCGACAAAGCATCGACTATGCTGGCAATTTGGTCGATTCAGGAACACGGTTGATGGACTTATATTCGCATGCTGACACAGTTTTTCGCAGTTCAACGCCTGCGTCTGTCCATGCTGGCAGACGCCGCGGGCCATATGACGTGAGACGCGTCCTGCAGACACTGAGCAACCAACGGCATGGCCGCCTTGCTAACAGCGTGCTCTCGCTGGTGGTATCGTATCCAAGCTCGTGCTCAAGACTTGTGGGAGAGAAAAAGAGGGGGCGCTGGGCGCGCATACCGGCTAAAGTAGATAAGGCGCCAAGCGAGAGGGGGGGAGTTGTTTTCTGGTCGGCAGCTGCGAAGACAGACAGCGGTTCTTTTGATGGGAATGAAACTTCACGTTTGTGGACGAGTGAAGGATGTGTTCATTGGCTTGTGCTTGTGTCTCTCGGTGCAGCGGTTTGGGTAGAAGGCTGGTCCAGCTCCACCCCCGGTGGGACTTGATGGGCGGAATCCCACATACTTGGGAAGTGGTGGGTTCGAGTCCAAGTGTTGTCATAGGTATTCCCCGTGGTTTCCGGCAGGCTTTGCACAGAGTTGTTGGCGAGCTCCCCTCGAGTATGCCCATGACGCATTGCAACACCTCTGTCTCCCACTCGATCCTGCTGTGCTCATTCATTTTGTCTACGTCTGCATGCCATTGATAGCCGCTTATCACATTGTCTGATGCGTTACCCTGAACAGCATCCAATCTGCTAGATCTCACCATTCACCCAAAGGCGGCCACCGAAACATTTCTTCTTAGCCGAGACGGAAGGATAAAGAAACAAACGGCGGAGAGAGGACCCTTTTGTTCCTGCAACCAGCGTGATTCGACGCCGCCACACCCATCCCTCAAAAGGTGCATTAAAGGAATTCAATCGCATTTCATACACAGTGCTGATTCGTATAACACAAATATTTTATCGCCACGCACCATGAACCCGATGCTGAACTGAACATACCGTTCCGTACCGGGTTGGCGCAGTGCAAACCTCGCGTGATGGTTGGCTTGGATTTCAAAGATACGATACAACTGATCATCCTGTGAGAGCTCGTAACAAGTCACTGCAAAGTGATGCATTTAACGCGCGCTACGGAATAACGCAAAGTTTAGCATCGAGCTGTCTGTTGAGCGTCGAGCTGTTTAATGTTACCAGCGTCGGCTGAAAAGTAACGCTAGATGGCGCGTGCCGCGAGACCGAAACGTGATACTGAGGAGAGCCGTTTATTAGGAGAATTTGGTCATTGGGAGGAACCCGTCTCAAAACGCACCATTTGACGTCACCCAATGCGCGGTGCCAAGGCCATCATTTGGATCAGAGCTATCATCTTGAAATCTCCCATTCCACCATTTTGGAGCAGTGGTACAGCCTTGAAATCCTCCGAGCCACCGCGGCGTGCCTTCCATCCCGATCAAGTGGGATGGGCGATGACGGCTCCCCATCTCCGGGCGGCAAAAGAACTCAGAATGGCCGAACTCTCCTCATAAAAAGCTCTGATACGGAGCGGCGCGTGGCGCCATCATGTAACTACATCCCGCTACGACCAGGGTCGGCGAGATAGATTGCGTGTCTGGTGTTCAAACATGCGCTGAACAGATAGTTTTCCGTACCACAACGCTCGACCGTACACTCTGCTGGCTCGAAACTAGAACCCTTTCCGCAACTTCCATACTCATTCGGTTAGCGTCCTTAGATTTTCACTTCTGAAATTTAATGAATGGCCCTGAAGTGCCACTGCGGACTAAATCTCGTGTCTCCAGAATCCTACCAACGTTATGTTACTGAACTCTCCTTGTCTTACTTTACATTGATGCAAAATATTTTGGCTCTATTTGATGCGAAACCTAGAGAAAATTAATTTTTAGTTTTGAGACATGCTGTTAGGCTCCGACAGATCGCCCGGCTCTCATCTGGCAACTTGTTGTTGCCCTTTGCGTGTTCCGGGAAGCGCACTTTTTCCACTTTGTTAGCGGAGCCCCATGTGAGATATCATCCGACCGCTCTGAACTTGGAGAAAAAGGAGGGAGAAGGCATATCACCCTTTTCCCCTCTTTAGATCAGCCATAACTGGTATTAGACAAATTTTGTGCATGCCTTCTGTATGTGTCGTGTTCTTCGACCGTGTCGTGCGCGATCTTAATTGACTCAATTGACAGAATGCTCGTATCATGTTGACGAGATCGATTTTTTTTCAGCCAGCAATAAAGCTAACTTATCAAATTCTGCAAAATTCCGACTGCTTTGTTCTCTCTTCTCTTATACTCTGCGAAAGGGGAACATTATACCCCTGTGTTAAGGAGTAAACTGAGCAAAACTCCTGTTATTAGGACATTATTATTATCTGTTAGGACATTAGAGGGCTTTGCTTAATTCGTGCTTAACTGTTTAACTGCGTAGTTTATGCATCGTCGAGGTCCTTTTTTTCGTTTGATTGCTTCTTGTTCTCCTCTTGTGTTTCTCGTTTTCCATATTGCAGGGGTGAGTGTTCTTGGCGTATGCAGGAACTGCAGGTTTTGTTTTGACTTCATTTCTGTTTGACATTGTTGGTACTGTACTTAATATGTACTGTAGTCAATAGGTGTGAATTGTACATCTTTTGTTATGGCTTGTCAAGGGCTAACAATATTTATAAATATTTTGTTGTTGAATGTGTTCACCAAGTGCCCAATTGTACGTCTACCAAATTTTATATAGCCACGTAGAAGCAGTGACTCAGAAAAGATAGCAACCGTATCGCATAGAATGTGGATTTTTAGGCCTATAGTACTTAAAGAAAGACGCAATAGCATGAGATCTTCTTCACACAAAATGGAGGATCAATCCTCTACAACCACTCTGACGTTTACAGACCTAAGATACCTTCAGCCGTTCTCCCAGGAGAAGCATACAAATGCACCTCATTTTTAGGTGAACCCCACATTTTCAGCGACACCTAATGTAAAAATGCATCCGAATTTGGCGAAAATAATTCATGGGTCGTCAGTTGCGATCGGACGAAATGCTGTCATGACCCGTATGCTTTTCTCTGAACTATGCACAGCTCCGTTTCGTCAAATTGATTCTCCGACATTTCCATTTCGTTCAAAGACTGCACTCATACCATAAGTTGTAAGTAAAATCCCATCCCATCTTCTTGATTCGATACATTGAATTAGGTCAAATGGGACTGGTGAAAAGCTCAACCGCACTTGCGATGATTCAAGTTACATGACAAATTCCAACAGATTTCTGAAAATTTTAGCACATGTACCGTACAATCGTCCTGAGGCCGTATATCCTGGATGGTAAACGAAAAACCCGTCCCAGCACTTCACATGAAAGCACATACGAATAATAGGGAGACGAAGATGGACAACTAGAGCAGCGATCTGCCGGCTTTGAGATCAATCGGATGGAGCATTAATTTGGTTTGACTCGTCAAGAATCGTCAAAATGGCGACTCTTCTACCGACTACAACGCGAGGCAAAGCAAGTTGATTTCTGGCAATTGAACAATGTCTTGAAATGTACAATTGTGTGTAATTATGCCAGGTAACGACTCGTGCACGCCCGGAAAGGAAAAATGGGTTGCACCAGTGTTAGACTCTTAAAAAATGTGCACTTGAACTCTTCGAAAACTTCGAAAACTGGAGAGGTGGAGTATCTCGTTGCATTTTGACGGACTTCGAAACTGTAAGGCCATATTTCGTAAACGGTGTCTATGTATTAACCTCTTTATGATACAAAATGAAGTTTAACTTGTGAAATAATTACTGTAATTCTGTAAAAAAAATGAGCGTCACTTTTTCCCGTGTGGTTCCCTCAGCTTCTGAACACCTATTTAAAAAAAAAAAAAATCTGGCAGATATGTACAGGGAGCCTCAGAAGTTAACGTTTGTCCAATATTCGGCGTATTCATTTGATGTCGTGAACTGGAACCCTTTCCATGCCAAGCTAGATCAGGAAACTTTTAGCCTACTGATGATCGTAAATCACACTCATGCGACTCGGATGTATTAACAGACATGGTAGTTCAAAATAAAGCACGCAATCATTATTGTAGCAGGACACTACGCTTTCAGGTTAGCCGTTTCGTGATTATTCTATAGCTGAATCCTCAAGGGCATCAATGGCATTTTCATGGTGGTCAAGGGCATAGTATAGAGAATCAAGCAAACAAAATGATCTTGCACCATCCTGTGCAGTAGACGTACTGAGGCTCGTATAGGCATCTTTGTGCAGCATACGTGTACTTTTAGAATCTGTCTCAACTATGGAGCTTCGCTACGTCTTTCAAAGCATTGTGGGGGCTTTCAGGCATCGCTTAGGGGTGCGCAATTTCAGAAACATTTGGGCTTCAGAAAAAAAAAAGCATGTTTGTGTGTGTGTTTTTCTCAGAAAATTCGAGTAATGAATTGAAGAATGAAAATAATGAAGACGCTGTTTCATTGTCGTGTAGCTTGAAATATGGCAGACGTCAAAAAGAAGTCAGACAGCGGAAGGATTTGAACCGCGCATCCATCGATTACCGGTCGAAAGCCTTGAGGCAAGCTGTACTGCACCGAGTACCTTTTTATCGGCCGCGCATTCAAAGACACGGCCCGCACGGGGGCGGACCGCGTTATGAAAGCAAAAGCGTGTGGATGTATTGTCATCAAGCAGGAGGGCTACATGTGGAGGAAGGCCCCTTTGCACAAACAGAAACACTAGAAGGGCCTTATGCTAAAAAGCGGGACAACAACGGGAGGTTGCGGTGTGACTGCGTGCGTGTGTGGGGAGATTGTGATCAAAGAAAATATCATCCCTGAAGAGCACCGCAAGCGATACTGCTCGGACGACCGTTTTAATGGCAGCGCGTTCAACGACACGGCTCACCCGGGGGTGAGCCATGTTACCAAGGTAAAGGGCCCCCTTCCGGTGTGTATTATGGATATGGGAGAGCGTCCGCAGGCCCCGAACAGCGCCGTCCAGAAACGAGGGCTCAGCTGGCTCTGGGAGGGCCCCGAATGTAAGGTCGGTGGCGATGATATCAAAATATCCTGATGCTCTATGAGCCTGCCCAGATGTGAAAGGCAGCTTCAGCTTGCTGTCAGCATTAAACAGCATTAAACTATATTAAAAGGGAGTCTGGCCATTGGGAGGAGTCACAAAAAGAGGCTCGACCTGTCAATCACAGTTTCGCTCCTCTGATTGGTTTGCTTTTTACCAAGGGGGTTGCCATGACACCATACTGCCAACTAAAATGGCGACGAAAACGAACACAGTGAAGCGGGAATTTCGTGACAAAAAATTTTCACAGACTAACCTGATTTTACGCTGCAAATGTAAAATCCTAATATAAATTTCTCGAAAATCAGTTTCAAGTTGTGCTCATCCATCAATATCTAACTGAAAATAATACGTTTTGTCGCCGGTGTTAGGCCTAGTGCTCGTTGTCTTCTTTCGCCATTTTTTAACGCAGAAGTGTGTTTGTCTCTTTTTCTTTCTTTCGTTTCACACATGTCTTACTTGAGGTTTTTTTTTTCTTCCGGACTTTCTATTAGGCTGAAAGCGAAAGAATATATATATTTTTTAATAAACGTGATGAACGCTTTAATTATGCGTCACATATATTTACTGCCGGGCATGATGATGAAGAACTGTTAGGGACTCCGTGTTCTGAAATAACAACGACTTTCCGATCTTGGAACGCTGTTTGCATTCGTTAAGACCTCACGGCTCGCTGACGAAGGACAAATCGGCACGACCATGGTTGTACGGCCAAGTCATCTAGCGAGATGCATCAAGCACCTATGGAGGTTGGCTCCTCTTAGACGAACAGGAACACTAGTAGCACACTATGCTGAAAGGCAGAATAACAATGCTCCTTAGGGAGATTGCTGTTTGTACGGGCCGCACCATGCGAACAATCCATGATACACGTAAGAGTCCCGACAGAGGACAGTACAGTACGTACGCGTCTGACGGCAGCTATGCAAGCTGTGAAAAGGGGGGAAGGAACTTCTGCTCTCGAGCGGCTGCCAGTGATATCGGTGAACCACCGGACGGCATGACCGAGGTAATAGTGCACAAAAGCGCACGCTGGATGATGAGGACTGTGAAGCGCCTCAAAAATACCAAGGATCTGCAGTACTAGACATCGCTCCGTGATAGCCGGCACGCCCAAACCATTCCGATCACGTGTGAGATACAGCTGTGACCTCCTGACCCATTCAACTGAACCAGCCCACAGGAAACGGACTGCGTTGCAAGTTAAGGCGACTCCAATGACTGCAGGTGACAGGACATACATCGGCGAGGAACCACAGACGGCTCTAGTACCAAGAGTCAATAGGCGGCCACTCAATAGGAGGTGAACTCAAATCTGTAGACCTCCCCTCATTTACCGAGGGGAGGTCTACAGATTTGAGTTCACGGAGAACAGGGGAGTAATGTCTAAGCACTCTAGGGCAGTTAACAGGAGATACCGCACTACAATCAAAGACAACGGCGACGGTTTTGACTAGGGTTTTTGAGGGTACGCCGTAGGCGTAAGGAGGGAAGGATCCGCATTAATGTAGAGGGCACCGCTCTTAGACCTGTTGAGTTGTGCGCCAGACACTTAACCGTAATCGTCGAAAGCCTTCAGCATAGGTTCAAGGCAAGTTTCCCATGGTAGCATGAGATAGATGTCATCTGCATATGCGAAAACAGGAGGGCGGCGACCACCGGGCAAACTAAGGACAGGGAGGGAGTTTAAACGAACCAGGAGCTGGTTGATTTCGACAGCGTACAATACACGAGAAAGGGGACATCCCTGCCGTACACAGCGCATAATCCCAATCGGAAGCGATACACCACCAGCAACAGAGACCAGGCTTTTCGCACGAAGGTACAGCACTTCCACAAAGCGAACCCACGCTTCATGGAAAGCTTCGTAAGCTGTAAGCATGGAAAACAGACACGAATGACGCACTCTGCCTAAAGCTTTTGCCTGTCGAACGAGGCTAACATCGCTGTTGGCCGACTCAGTTTTGACCACTGGCAGGCGTCACGAATCGCATCCTGTGGGGGACCGATGACCTGCCATTGACCGAACAGGCTTGACATGGGTGCAAGACCTTCTTCAACTACGCCGAAACACGTTGGAGAAGCGCATTGGCTAGAATTTTGTAATCGCAAGTCAAAAGTGTTATGGGACGATACGCATCCGGGTCCTGTTTTCCTGACGCGTCCAACGTGCAGCAAAGCGCGCCTCGCGACAAGCATTGACTACATACACCGCCAATTACCCTCCAAAACCGTTTGCCGGGACAGTTCAAAAAGTTCATTTTGCGAGAGCGGCCCTGAGTCTGCAAACTCCATTTGTTTCACTCGGAGGGGGCACTCCGGTCATCAAGCAGGAGAGCTACCTATGGAGGATGTCCCGGTGTGTGTATTGGTATCGAGGCGGAAGACCAGTCACAAGGACAGGCTCCCATATAACTATCTCAACAAGCTAGGACCAAAACTTGAACTAGTGTAAGGCGAACTGCTGCTTGTGATATCACGTCACGTTAAGGATTGCTGTTCGTGCTTGTCGTCGCCATGCAACAGACCAATACTGCGGAGAGTTGCGTACGGGATAACGACACGAAGGAAAGTAATGCTTAGTAGTGAACGACGTACCTTCCATGCGTTTCTTCGAATAGCACAGATGAAGTTAGCCAGCGTCTTCCGAACTCCATAGCACCAAGGACTGCTCTCTCCCTCTGTAAAACTCTGCGAACACCCGCTCGAACGAGGCTTAGAACGTGCGACGGCCCCCGAGCGCGACCGCCGTATACCGCGACCGCGCAATCCACTTGGTAGTTTATCTCTACGGCTAAGAGGATGAACTGTCGTCTACCCCGGATTGGAACGGGGGGTTGAAGGAGCGTTGAATGGTGCTACAGCGAATCTGTGGAACCCCATACAGCTCCTCAACCCTGTGCCACAAAACGTCGTGCTGACAACAGAAAGATCAAGAAAAGATCTTTCCGGAACAGCACCGCAAGCGGTATTGCCCCGACGACCTTGTTACCGGCCACGCGTTCAAAGACACCGCCCACCCGGGGCCGGACGGCGTTATCAAGGGGCCCTTCTCCAACCATGAAGGACCGGCTCCCTTTCGCCTCCCTCCACCACGAAAGATCGAAAGACCAATACGCGGATTTGAAGGGAGACCAGAGCATATCAGAACAAAAACCTTTAGAAAAAATCTTCCCGGAAACAACACCGCAAGCGATGCTGCCCCGACGACCGTTTTACGGGCCGCGCATTCCAAGACACGGCCCACCCCGGAGGCGGACCGCGTTATCAAGGGGCCCTTCTCGAAATATGAAGGACCGGCTCCCTTTCGCCTCCCTCCACCGCGAAAGATCAATACGCGGATTTGAAGCGACGACCTTGTTATCGGCCGCGCGTTCGAGGACAACAGAAATTGACTGTTACCGCGGCGATCACCGCAAAAGCGAAATTCAAGTCAGGCGGCTGCTACATACCACCAGTGCCAGTTATCCAACTTTGCTGGTGTGGCGGATGCTTTTAGAATAAATATGTTCTTCACTGCTGCTCTCCTCCCGGTACGCGATGACGACGACGCTTGAGGTAACTGGTGCTGGTGGAAGATGAAAGATGGAAGTCACAGAAAAGGTTAGCCAGCTGGGGGATTCGAACCCACATCTTCTGTATTTCCGGCCCAGGGCTCTACCAGAGATCCAGAAGATGTGAGTTCCAGTCCTACAGCTGGCTAACCTTATCTGTGACTTCCATCTTTCATCGTAATTTTTAGTTAAATTTATTATTAGTTAATTATTATTAGCTAATTATAGTTAACTAGTTAATTATAGTTAATTATTATTAGTTAATTATTAATTAGTTAATGTTTAGGCAGTTGGAAGCTTTCTATGTGTTTGTCCTTTCAACGTTGTTCCAGCCTCAGAACATCAGTTCTCTCTGGTGCCGGTGGCACCATTCTGTGAAACATTATATCGAGCCAGACAGGCACCTTCTACCCCAAAGATGTTAATCAAACTGTTCGGAAGATAACATACCAATAACATAAATTACCAGTGAGAGTAATTTGGTATAATTATTTGGAAAATAATTTTTCAGAAGAAATTTTGATCCAAGATCGAAACACCAACAATATGTGTATTTGCATCCGAAAGTAGGAGGGTCAAACTCAGGGGGATCTCCTCCTGTGGCATATCAAACATACTTCAAAGATAGTACAAAATTATAGGTAACCACTAAAAATGACGCAAGATCTCTTAGCTACGTTTTTTTATCCATTTATTTCTGTTTTTCGACCAACGGGACCCAGTTTTATCCCTTCCGCGAGCAACGTGCCATCAACCTAGGCAGGCAGACCGCAATAACCCCCACCGCACCCCAACCCGAACCGAACCGTTATCCCGAACCGGTAACCGAAGCTTTCTATATCGGTTCCGTTCCGGTTCACCTCTAAGTTGGCGCTACTAATTACGGTTCAGTTCCGGTTGAATTCGAGCTAAAAATGACAGTTAATTTCGGTTTTCAATTTCGGTTCCTGTTCCCTTAGACGCTGTTGTTGGTGTCTTCATTAAGTTAATCTTTGTGCCAGAAAATTTCAAATCAAACTCAATTGATTCATTCATTTAAGCTAACCTGTCTATCACAGGACATGCTAGAAAATTAAGATTGTTGAATTAATGTAGAAGGAAGAGCACAGTATACATTGGGAATAACAGGTTGAAAAAAATGTAAAGCAGAGAAGTGTAGGTACACTTCTGAGGTGTATCATATAGTGCACTATTTAACCGGTGACAAATAGTTATGTTATTGAACATTGTCAGATCACGCCAGAATGTGACATAACACATTTCGGAAATAATTTATTATGATCTCATGTGCCCTTCACCCACAACAGAAAGTGGAAACCGATGTTTCCACCCGTGCTACTCCCGTACTAGGCGTGTTCTGTCCCTGGATACCTCCACAGGATAGCGCTACGTGATGCCATCCATTGGATAATGTGTTCACGCACAGTAGCACTGGTGCCTTCCTTCGATCAGTCGAAGGCATTCGATCGTGTGCGCCACATTTACCTATTTTCAACACTGAGGGCATATGGTTTCGCCGATGGTTGGGTGCGCTTTGTTGATGTGCTATACAAAGTGGCGAAAAGTGCCGTAGCTGGTGGTCTATCGTCTTCGTTTGACGTTACGTGTGGTGTCCGACAAGGATGCCCTCTCTCCCCCGTCTTGTATGCCCTTGCCATCAACCCTCTCCTCGTGAGACAGTGTTTGGCTCTGTTGGCGCTTGACTCGCGAAATCTCTTTGAGGCGCTCCGTGCGTCAGAGCACCCGGCCTCAGCGTTAGTGTAGTATTTCCTAGGACACGCCGCCAGGTGGTTCCTAGAAAGTCCGAGCTTCGCCCCAGGGCGGAAGTACTCCCTGCTTATTTTTGTCCTTGTGTCGCTATTGTGCGGCGTTTGCGTGACCAATGCCCAGGTGAAGACATTTCCTTGTGGAGCGTCCGTGATTTCTACGCCGCCTACAGGCAAATGCGAGCGGGTCCCGCAGGGCCAGCAGTGCCAACGATATTCGCCTGGCGGCGTTTCACTGCTGGCTGGCTTCATGTACGGCGCGCTAGTCTCCAGCGTACTCCCCAGGAGAGCAGTATCTTTCCATCGCCCCATTCCGTAACTTCATTAAATTCCTCTCGTATCAGTAATTAATTTGTAAATGATGAGAAGAGCAAAGCGAAATATGAACAGCAGAAAACAGAGCCCCATGCTACGACGGTTCGTCTGGAGGAGGATACAGTGACGTCACCCAACATACTCTAGCTGATGCCTCAGTCGTCGTCATCCACTACATTGATGACGACGACTGAGGCATCAGCTGGAGGCTGGCGCTCTGGCACATCAGACCATCAGTTGTTCGACAGCAGCTGATCGAGCTAATCGTACCAGAGTAAAACGCTGCTCCCGCACGAACCCTAACGTACTGTGTAGATGGGTAGAAATCCAGCGAACCGGCAGAGACTGTTCTTCTTGAAAGAAGAACAGTCTCTGTTCGAAATATCGACGGCTTCTGTCCTGAGGCAACTCCCTTCCTAAAGTACTGTGGTTATTCCTCAGCTACAGCATCACATATAGGCTGTTACAGTGGAAAACGAAGATGTAACAGCCGCGGTGCTAGTTAAGAATAACGACAATACGTGAGGGTTTGTGCGGGAGCAGCGTTTTACTTTGGTACGATTAGCGGGATCAGCTGCTGTCGAACAGCTGATGGTCAGATGTGCAAGAGCGGGAGCCTCCAGCTGATGCCTCATCGTCATTTACCGTGCCGTCCTCGGTAGCATAGTCGGTAACGTGCTGACTCGCTGAGCTCACGATCGCGGGTTCGATCCCGGCTGAGGGCGGTAGCAATGTGAGGGAAGTAAACATTGCTTCCAGCACGGTCTGTCGGAGATTTCCGGCGCACGTCAAAAGAACCCCCAGGTGGTCCAAATTATCTGCAATCCTACTCTGCGGTTGCCACACTGCGCAGACTAACCTTACGTGTAACATCACGGTACCATTATTACATTTACCACAACCTTTGTGGTGATTTTGTTGCCGAATCCCGCTTTAAATGTGTATCTATGCTGTCTCTGTAGCGTGCTTTTTATCCTTTATACATCCCTTATCCTTTATATCATTTTGTACCTTCGGGTGATACTTGAACGTATGTGTATGCACACTAACCTTCATAAAGTTATCTATCCTGAACGATGATAACTGTGATTAATATACGTTCACGAGCGTATAGTTTCTGTATAGTTTAATGATACACATGCATGCCTTTGCGAAGGGTATACATGCATACCGATATCCATCTATGCGTACATCCATGCAGATTTTCCAGACGTTTACGATGCCCATGTTTGCGCTCACAAAGGTCCTCCTACCAGGACATCCTACCAGGTATAAAACTCAATACCTGGTTCTCAACTTATAATTTTATACCTCGTAAGTGTGAATTGCTGAACAGGGGACCACTACCCTGAAACGTATCAACTGTGGGGATAGGCTGAGAAATACAGAAACACCATACTGCTTTGAGGTGTGTGTAATTACTGAACTTTTCCCCGCTAATCTTGAATGGCTCTATACCTGGGTTCGTATACTCTCCGAGCCTACCGCAGACCAGGAACAGAAGGAAACGGGCAAGCCCTGTCATACTGATTGCGAGACAAGCACATTAGTGAAGAACGCAGTTGCGAAAATCTACTGCTATATCTCTATAGGAATACGAGTATTAGTGACGAGCAGCTGTGTTTAAACATCTGCGAGCCATGTTAGCCATTCGGCAATTCGCCCACAGTTTCCTCCATCAATGATGCACCTTGTACCAAATAAATATAACGGGAGGATACAGACCAGTGAATAATGGCCCTCGGAGTTTGCACAGACACTACAGGTAACTTCAAAGATTCGTAGATAATGGCATTGGCACCCTTTCTAGAGGAAGGAAAAACGAGGCCATCCACGAAGCCGCCTCCCGCCTTGTATGGGAAGGCACATTTGAGGAAGCAGAAACAGCTGGGCCGGTTGGTACACATTATTTGCAGGCGATAGAAGTAACATACGCACCAATATACTGAAGAACAGGAACAGTCGCAACTTCCGACCATTTACTTCACACCTTTACATCCACATATGCACAAAGTAACTGAAGTACAGTACACAGCCTGATTGTCGAAGATTTGAAAGTTTCAATATTTACCCCGAATCACAGCGCGCAGAGAACTGCCTACCCTTATGACTTAATTTGCAACCGATGGTCGGAAGTTGCGACAATTCGTGTTCTTTTACGTGTTACTCCGTATGTTCGTTCTGTCGCCTGCAAATGGCATTTGAGGAAGTTCTGTCAACTCAAGTTGTCCTGGTACAAATCCGTATCGATCGTTCAGATTCCACGCTCAATATACACACCCAATGAAACCACCCAAGCAGTGGGCTTTGATATTTAAACGGACTATCATGATGATGATGATGATGATGATGATTGATGTTTTATGGTGCACAAGCAACTAAGGCTATAGTGCGCTAAAACTGGTGAAAGTTATGACTAGTAAAGATCAAATGGCTATACTAAAACGATATGCTTTGAGAAATGCGACACAAACCATGATCTGATGTGTTATAAAGGCGTATAACACTGTATAGCTGATAGGCAGACAATATCTTCAAAAGTTGTGAATCCTTAAAAATGGCAACGAAGGCTCATGGACCAGTAGGAGGGATGGGTGGAGAGGTGAATTCTGTTGATAAAACTCATGAAAATAGTGTTGGCGACAGGACTCATGTAGTGAGCTCGTGATAAGAACGTGAAGTACAGAGAGTAGTTTCCCACAGTGCGTACACTGGGGGTGGCTCCTCTCTACGAGGAAGAAACCATGCGTCATGTGGGTGTGTCCAAACCTTAGTCGTGATAATAATAATAATAATTCGGGGCTTTACGTCGCGAGACAACTGGATCGGGAGCGACGCCGCAGTGGTCGGGTCTGGGGATTGCTTTTGCCCACCTGAGGGTTAAGGAGGTGAACCCGAGACAGGGATGAAGAGACGACACAACAAATTATCGTTCTCGAACACAGCAAAAACTTTGATGCACCTGTGGCCTATATATCCAAAAACCTCCGGAGAGGAGGAACAGGAAGTAAGGATGTCTTACTCACACAATTGCGACATGCAGCAATCTCTACCGACTTCCTCAACAGCCTTCGCCAAACATTATTTTCTTTCCATAGTACCCTGGTTTCAGGGAAAACAGGTTTACAATTGTTACATTCACGAAGGTGCTGGATGAGTTCACTTGATACAAGGCCCATGTTTTTAGCATTGAGGCAATGTTCCCGTAGACTGTCATTCAAACGGCGACCGGTTTGGCCTACATAATAAAAACCGCATTCCAGGGGAATGGAGTATACAACCGAGTGATTGCAGGGAACAAACGGGTTACGATGTTTTATGGGGCAACCAGTGAAAACAGAAGAAAAGGGCGTTAATCTACTAAGTTTAAAAGCATTAGAAAAAAACAATATTGATACCAAAATGTTTGGCAACAGCATATATGTTGTGCGAAACAGAGTGGTGGTAGGGAATAACGGCAAAAGGAAACCGATCAATCGCAGAACAAGGTGTGCGGTGAAATAGCTTGCGAAATAGCAATAAGGCTCTAGAAGAAATTGTACAATCATCGAACCCCGCCGAACGTAACCTAGAGTACTGGCGTGACAAACGAAACTTGGTATAGTGGATGCAACTTTTGGAGACAGAAGCATTTTACAGGGAATAAATAATACCAGATTACCTTACTTCCTGTTCCTCCTCTCCGGAGGTTTTTGGATATATAGGGCACAGATACATTAAAGTTTTTGCTGTGTTTGAGAATTTGTTCCGTCGTCTCTTCATCCCTGTCTCGGGTTCACCTCCTTGATCATGCACCATGTCGACAGCGCCCTGTGTCTTCCATCGATCACCTGAGGGTTCTTTAACGTGCGCTGAAATCTCGACACACCACATTTAACATCCCTTTTTAACGGCGAAAGATGGCGTGTCTGAGCAACTTGTACTCTTCCACTAAGTTGCCATCTCCTCGGCCGGGTTCGAACCCGCGATCTCGGGATCAGTAGGCGAACACGCTACCGACTGAGCCACCGAGGCCGGACTTCGTGATGAAATCACCTCGTGCAGACGACTTGTCAAAAGACAGTGTCGGGCTCCTCATGCGGCTTTTAATGTTGTGCTGTGTTAATGCTGTTTGTCCCAGTGCTGCTGCCATGCTTTATGTATCGCTTTTTTCAGCACAGGCTTAAGGTCCTGACAAGGAACGTCAGAACGAGTTATATCACCAGAAAAGGCTATAACAACAGCTGTGTCACCCTGTTCATTGCCAGGTATACCGACATGGCTAGCTCCCAGCAAATAATGTTATTCATTGTATCTATTGGTCACCGTTCTTGCTAGGTACGTTGCATGATGAACAATTATAATTTTTTGTTGTAGGAATGCCACATATAGCCTGTAAGGCACTAGGTGAACCTGTGTATATCACTGAATATTTGATGTGATGTTGCAAGATGTAGTTGATAGCTAAAATAACTGCATGAATTTCTACTGTGAAGATGGAAGTGACGTTTTCCAAGCAGTGAGATCTTGCACCTGTTTGAGAAACTATTGCACATGAAACACCAGAGTCTGTCTTTGAACCATCTGTGTAAATCTCCACATGGTTTCCCCATAGCTTTACTTTAGTGTCTCAAATTCTTGGAGTAAGACGGTCCTGGGTATATCATGTTTCTTAAACTTTGTTAGATGCCTGTCGAATTTCGGAGGAGGTTGCCATGGAGGAATTATTTTGCTGGTTTCTTCAATCATAAGACTGCAGTGAGAAAAACTGTAATCCACAATGATTTGTGACATTCGCATGCCAAACGGGGGCAGAGTAGATGGTTTGCTCAGGAAGAGCTGTTGGAAGTGTGCCCGCTTAACACTTCATCCTTAACACATTGAAATGCGGAATGTAGCTTAATTTATTAAGCATTTTCTTAAGTAAGCATTTTTAAGTATTTTCTTAATGCATATGAAGTGGTAAAATAAAACAGGCGCCTTTCTAAGGACCAGAAATTCCATTCTACATAGAGACTTTCCACGGGAGACGTTCGGAAAGCTCCAAGGATCAGATGCAGTCTCTGATGTAAGGGATCTAACACTTTTTGGGTAGATGGTCGCGCAGATCCATATACGTATACCGCACATGCATAGTCCAGCCTTGAAAGGACAGTGGAGGAATATATCCGATGCAGCGATTTCCGATCTCCACCCCAAGATTGGTGCTAGAGTACTCTTAGCAGGTTTGATGATTTTATGCATTTGTCTTTAAGTGCTTGATATGTGCTTCAAAAGTCAGTTTTTCGTCAAAGATAAGTCCAAGGAATTTATGTTCCGATTGAACAGTTGTATCTTGAGTCTATTTTGAACGCAGGTCCAAGATAGTCCTCTAACCCTTGAAAAACGAACGCAAACAGTCTTTTCATGGGATAATTTAAAGCCATTCTTATGGAACCATCTGACTAATAGCTGTAGTTGACGCTCACATATAGCCAGGTTACATGGTGAATAAGATATCTGAATGTCTTCAACATATAATGAATATGTGAAAGACGGCGGTATGGCATTTGCTATAGAGTTCATCTTTACAATCAAAAGTGTAACGCTTAAAACGGATCCCTGAGGAACACGTTCTCCTCAATGAAAGGACGTGATAGTGTATTGCCCAACTGAACTCTGAAAGTTCATCCCCGGAGGGAATCTGCAATGCAGTGTAGAAGGCGGCCACGTATTCCACATGAATACAGGTCACGCAGAATTCCATATCGCCACTAGGTGTCGTAGGCCTTTTCTAAATGAAAAAAGACCGACACACAATGCTGCTGACGAATGCTTCCCTTATAGTTCTCTAACGCAACAAGATGATCAACGGTTGGCACGCAGCTCGGAAGCCAGACTGGTACTGGCTGAGACATTGATTTTCCTCGAAATAACATAAAAGGAGGTTGTTTACCATCCTCTCAAAAGTTTTTTCCTAGACAACTTGTGAGAGCAATAGTGGGATAGGAATGATCCTTTCCCGGTCTCAGAAATGGGATTATTGTTGCTGCTTTCCAGTGTGAACGAAGATTACGCTACTTCCATACGAGGAGTCAAGTAACCCTTCTTTTGACGTCTGAGATAAATGTTGTAACATAGCATACGTGACGCGGTCTGGACCTGGTGCTGTGTGCTTAGATGATAATGCTCTCGACAATTCTACCACGGTGAAAGGTTCATTTTACGAAAAATTGTCAGCAGTATTATTAATTATGCTGTGTTTCTAAGCAGCTTCTTCGATTTTCAAAAACACCTTACTATAAAGTAAGGAGCTTGATATACTTTGAAAATGCTCGCCAAGTGCGTTGGCCTGTTCTTCGAGGCTCTGACAGATAGCACCGTTGACTTGTAAAAGAGGAGTGGAAAAGTTAGCATAATCGCCCTTGATTTCTTCAGTCTGTCACATACAAACTTGGATGGCGTATTAGAATTTAAAGATGATATAAAGCTTTCTCAAGCCTCGCGCTTAGCTTTTCGACGTGCTCACCTTCAGGTTTGACGATTTCGGGTATCTTCTAAACATGCCCCATGCTCGATTTTGTTCTTTTCTAGAACATTGACCTTTATTTTCCACCGAAGCGTTGACCGCTTGTGGAGGCGACCGGAAGTTTGTGGGATAGACTCGGTGGCAGAGCTCCCGGTTCCTAAAACATGGACGTGAAGATCCGTGCTGTCTCATGAAAGAGGCTCCAGTTTGCGTCTGATGATATCCCCCTGGATGGACGTGTGCTTAAATTAGTGTGTCCTTGGCTTAACGTTAAGACTATTGGGAAATGTTCACTGCCCCGAGGGTTGCTCTCAACTGCCCACCTGATGTTTTGGAACAAGGATGGGCAACAAAAGGAAATGTCAATTGCTGAGAAGGACTGTGATGTACTGTTGACGTATGTCGCAGCTCCTGGATTCAGGAGGACATTTGTCTTGAAAGTAGCACCGTTTCTATCATTTTGCCACGTCCAACAGTTTCCCTGCTGCCCCACAGGTAGTTATGGGCATTGAAATCTCCCAGTAAAAGGAAAGGTGGTGGCAGTTGATCTATTAAAGTCTCTAGGGTGTTTCGACCTACCACAGCAGATGGTGGTAGGTATAAACAACGAACAGTTAGGACATCATGACGACATATTTGAACAGCAACAGCCCCGAGTGTTGTTTTCAGTGGAAAATGCTTTGAAGGGAGGTTTTTCCATGTAAGGACAGCAACACCTCCAGATGTACGTACGCATTCCATCGACACGAGCTTTTCGGAACAGGTTCCACAGGCTGAGTGTATGACCCCCTCGGGTCAGTTAGGTCGCCTGTATTGCGAAAGAGAACACATCATACCTGTCTGCAAGATAAATTACACCGTCAAGATTCGTGAAAAGCCCACGACAATTCCACAGCAGAATCGCCATAACAGAGAAAACGAAAAAGATATGTGCAACACGTGTCTGCATTCTGGTGAAGAGTGTGCTGTTCAAATAAGCTTGAATATATTTCTTTTTTGGGCCATTATGGGCTGTCTCGGAATTTTTTTTCCGAGCAGCCGCCAGTTCCATTGCCGATACATCAGGGAGTGAGCAACTCCTCAAGAGATTACCGTCTGCCTTCTCCTTAGACTGACAGCTCGTGCTCGCAAAAGAGCCTTCCGAGCTCGTATCATCATCGCACTCCAATGAAATCATTTCCATAGGTGGCGCCGACAGGAGTGGAGTCGATGACGGTGACGCCTCAGAAGTTAGTGGAGTTGGGGTGTATCTTCGATACCCTTGTTTTCCTCTGTGATCGCTAATGTACTTGTGTGTACTTCAGTGTACCCATGCAGGTTTGTGTGTGTGTTTGGTGACCTGTTGTGGTTTTCCTTTAACTGTAACTGCGAAAGATTTCTCAAATAAATATGGTGATACTTTTTTCTTGCTTCCGGATAACTTATGTTTTGCTTGACCTTGACAAGTAGAATCTCCTTCTCATATTTCCACTTTGGACAAGATCTTGAATATGAGGGGTGCTCACTTGAGCAATTGACGCAGCGGTCAGCCCTCTTGCACTCCTTTGTGTCACGGCCTGCCTGGCACCACCGTGCACAACAAGGAGAGCCCCGGCATGCGTAACCAGCGTGCCCGTATCGATTACAACGAAAGCAGAGCAAGGGATTTGGAATGTACAGCCGCACATTTGCTGAAAGGTACCATAATTTTAACTTACCAGGTAACGTAGGTTTTTCAAGGTTTGTACGATGTTGCTTGTGCTAATATATTCACCATTCTTACGAATCTTAATTTTGCGAACATTTATGACGTCCCGATCTTTCAAGTTTCAAGGATCTCTTCTACAGGTACGTCAATCAGCTCTGAAACTTTGATGACGCCCCAGCAAGTATTCAATGTTTTGTGCGGAGAACTGAAATATTCTTTCCCATCAGCTCATGTGCCTTTAGGATGTGTTCATTGTCTTTTTTCATTTGTGCATTTTAGGACCAGGCCAGCGGATCCTATACGTTTGATTTCAGTAATGTTCTTAGACAGTGATGCCATTCCTTTCTTAATGAAAACGGATGAATTTTTCCCAGTGGTACGTTTTTGTCTTTCTCTTTGTCTGGAGACGTCAATACAATGTACTTTGAAGTGAATTCTTTCGATACAGTCCTTAAGGGTTTGGTCAGTAGTTGCTTCGCGGCCACGATCTCAGATGACAAGAAAATCTACCCATGCAGATTTGGTCCTTGAAGTCACCCGTAGTTCATACTCATACGAAAGTATGAGGAAGGTCACGGAGGGTCATACGGAAGGTCACGGAGTTTTGACAACTCTTCGGCCAGAGCTTGACCATCAATCAGACAACCATCGTCCAGGTCCTCTCCCCTTTGCCTTTCATCACCTTAGCATGGTACGGATAACACCTTGGGACTGAGGACTCGGGTTCCTGGTGGCGCCATTCACCAAGCACCAACATAAGGTAGTGCCCCTACGCGGTGAAGAAGGATGTGCTGTAGATCTGCTAGAGCACCGCACTGACAGCACCTGGGAGAGTCAACTTGTTTCAAGCACTTACGCCGCTGAGCTGTAAAAGTCACAAAGAGCCGCACTCGATGAATTAAGGCAGCATCTTGACGAAAGGTATTTCGTGGCATGCGGAAAACGAGTGTTGGATCAACTCTTCTCAGCGTGGATGGGGATTAAATATGATGACAATCGATGTTCTGAGGCTCGAACACATAGAAAGAACACATACATACAAACCCTAAAGTCCCTAAGAAATGCAGGGGGGAACGTAAGACAAGCCTTCATCGTCAGTGTACTTTTTATTTTTCATCATTTTCGTTTATTTTAGCAGTGATTTTTTAGTACTCTATTCACACAAGTACTACTTACACTTACTCAACCAGATATTTTCGAAAGTACCGTACCAGATGTCGTCCCACATCCATGTTCGGCACTGCTTTATATGAACACCGCTGAAAAACAGGAAGATACCAATTTTAAGCGGGCACAAACAGATAAGATAACATACAAGCAGGCAAGCTTGCAGGCAAGGTGAGTGATCACTGAAGTGCGAGCTTGGGGTCAAGACCAACAGTAGCTATTTTGTTGATGATGATGAGTATGGTGATTCGAGTTTTTTTGGCACATTGACAACTATGGTCATAATGTGCCACAGCGACGATAAGAATGGGATCGTTAAAAGAGACCACCATGTTTAGTGAAAATATGCCACGGATCTATAAAAAGCATCATTCTAAAACTAAAAAAGGATAAGAATTCCGACGTCTTCCAAGAAATGAAATACAACACTAAAGGGGATGATAGGGGAAGTCTCCCGTCTGTGTCTTTTCCATAAGTTATTCTTCTGATCGTCTTTTCCCCGCTGCAGAATACGTTTCTTCGCGTCACTACCACGTTCACAAGATTATGCCCTCACAATGTAGTAGTAATTCTTTCATGTACTCCTCCATTCCAAAGAAAATTCCGGACTGGAATCACCTGCCGGAGTCGCTCGTTTTCATCCAAGACCCTGCTCGCTTTAAGGCTGCCATCATCCAATACTAGAAAACATAGTCTATGTCTCATGATCGTTCCAATGTCACTTTCCGCCACCTCTTTTTTCTTTTATTATCTCACCTCAACCGTGCACAATGCTCCCATAATTGAGCTAAGTGTACAGCCCGTGCAGCATTTTCCTATCTGCACCCCAAAACCTGTGTGCCAAAATTTTCAGTAAATTGAGAGAATTTATACATTTAAGCTTCAAGCGTTTTACGTGAGGAAGAAATATGAGCTTTTTGTCGAATATGATACGAAGAAATTTGTGTACAGACGGAACAGGAAGATGGTGGCTATCAAGTTTGACGGTCGGTGGTAGAAACACTCCCCTAACTCTCTCTTCCCTTTGTCTTTAACTTTGAGAAACTGTTTACTATACTGTTAAGAGCTTGAAATGCTTTCAGAGTGCTTCCAAAGGGCGCTAGCCTGTTCTTCCAGGCTTTCACATACTTGGCCATTAACTTCTAATAGGGCGACAGGGTGACAAATATGTTCCCCTCTGATTTTTTGAATCGCCACCGTTCAAGGCTTCACCCTTCACCTTAAATCCCCTCGGCACGGTAATTGGGACGGGGGGTTGGTGTCCGTGGGACGCCACTCACTCAACACCAGACAAAGCCGGCTTCTCCTTGCGGGTAGCTATTTTGGTGCGATCAAGTTTCTAAGTGAGCGTAGAGGAATGGAGTGTACGCATAACTAAATCGTTTCTGCCAGTCTGAGCTTGTGTGTGCTTGTTTACGTTACGTCCTTTTGTCGTGCCCAACTACAGAGTTTTGTTTATTATACATTGCGTGTTAGCGCCGTCAACGGGGCTATGAGCGGCGCACGATGCATGGACAAATGGAAGGAGGACAATGGGAAGGAGAGGGAGACAGCAGGATTGGTATGCCCTCTGGGTCGACATTTGTCGGTTACATCTGCTGGGAAATACATGGAAAAGCCCTGTCAGCACAGCCTGTGTTGATTAATAGGCACGTACTAATAGTCGACTAATAATCGACTAATAAACACGTGCTGGGTACCGCGCCATACGTGTCTACTAATCGGAAGAAACGTTATTGCAGGATCTGTAGATTTCAGACCTGCTGGTTCCAGACAAGTATGGGCTTGTACAAGGTCGTGCACGTCAGCCAATTGCTCTTGACGATTCCAAAGACCCCCTGTGGGTGCCATGGACGCGAGTAGGAGCCTCTCTCTTGGCGTACTCAAATCGGGGGTATGAGACACCCGGAGCGTCCAATAAACAGCGAAAATAGATTTGCAGAGCTACGTTCCTTGCTCACCGATGCCCCTTCCGGCCTTCTGTTCATGCAATGCACAGCTGGACATATTGGCTTAGTTTGTAGCTATAGTAACCTCGGAAGGGACAACTGCAGTTGTGAGGACTTCCTCTCTCAAACGTGAATGGAATGGAAAATATTCGAATTCGTAACTAACGTTATAGGAGTTGTTTACTATGAGGAGGGCTGCATGGCGTGATTGTGTCTCCAATAATGCACTACACTTCGCGCAAATAGCCTGCGATACCTATGTGTACGTTGCCCACTAATGAAAAAGCATGATAATAGTTATAAAAATAGTACACTTTCTCCTAAGGGGTGCGTAGGTCAACATAGTAAGTCCGTTTTTTGCTACCGAGCCCACTCTTTGGAGGCCGTCCTGCCGGCGCTGAGCAGGAAGTATGTCACAGTAAATGTCATCCAGACGGGCGCTTGTCGTCTGCTTTCACGTATCGCAGTGACGGTAGAGAGAAAAAAAGGTTGGAGTCTCACGCTCCTGGTGTGCGAGTGACGCTTGTAGCGAGTTAAGTGAGTGCTGACTGAAAACATTCGCGCTCCGGGGCGGCTACCTATGAACCAGTTGGTGTCTAATGAGTCGCCCCTTGTCTGTGGGCGCTGAAGACATTGCTTCTGCTGCTGGTGATGATGATTTGGTATTTATGAAACACAAACTGCATTTTCTCATATTTCCAGTAAATCGTAGGCAATATTTCATAGAGACACCAGTCACATTCATCTCAACAGTATCGTGGCACTGAACATGATGTGGAGATGCGATATAGACCTGTTGGTGCTGATTCACTTTTTTGTCCTTGGGCAGCGACACAAATGACGCACAGAGCAGGATGAATGCTCCACTATGAACAATGTTTATTTGCACTCGCACATGCAATCTGCGTTTGCTCCTGGAGCGTTCGTGCGCCCCATCCCCTCTGTTCTGTCATTTGTGTCGTTTACCTCCCGAAGAACTAAACTACAATGCATTTCTGGATTACATTTCTTAATTGGCACGCATGGAAAACTTGTCAACATCACTCAATACTGCACGCTGTCCATTAAACATAAAAATCTTTGCTGCATTGACACAAATGTTATTCGCTGTACTTACCCCAGCTTCTAAAAGCAGATTCTGGTCATGTTCATCGAATTCAGCAGCTGTCGTCTGTAACAAAAATATGTGGTCAATTACTTCATGTTGTTGGCACAAACAGTTCCATTAGATATGGAGGAATCAAGCTAGCAGAGCCAATGGCCGAGCGACTCGGCGTTTTGGTCTCTAATTTCTATGCAATATCGATAATGTGAACTTCTCCAATTCACTTTAGGGGCAGACCGCCATATCCGTAGAAGCAGAAGAGAGCAAAAACGTGTTGCTTCACTGTGCTAGCTACGACTTCCATAGAACTTGCATGGACCATGCACCCATTCGTGTTCCCTTGGGTCGAATGGGTGTTCGTCCGTCGAGTTTGAGTAACTTCACGACTATGCATGGATTATGCAACCGCGACCAGCTTTGAACATTTGAATAAACCACTTGGACACATTACGACTAGACCCAAACTATCTCGAACATCACGACCCTTGTGTAATGTTTTTAGGTTTTCCTTCTTTATCATTCCTGCACACACACGTACATGTGCAAGCACTAAACAGGACCCGTATACAGAGTATTGAACTCGGCCCTACTTCGATACTTTTTGCATGAGCTCGATGTACCAGTATAAGTACCTGCCCAAGGAAACTCAGTTCAGCATATTGCAATTTACTGACCGTCGCAGGAGTTTACGGAACGCAAACTGCACATGCGTCACTGGGTTGGCCAATAGAAAATGGTCCTTTCTCTGCATACTCACGCGTCTCCTGTCATTTCCCGTCAGACGTGACACTTTGTCGTCATTTTTGTGTCTCTCGTGTCAGAAAGTATGTTTCGGCATGTGTGAGGAGAAACCAATTCCCTCCCAGCTCGTACAGCATTAACATGTTTTGCGATGTTGATACGAAATCCGATTGTATTTGGAGCACGTTCGTATCTACCTCACATGATCATGTTCACACCACGACCTACTACAGGTTTTCGCGTCGTATTTAATCCTTATACCGCGGGATTTAATCCTCCTTCCGTCACTTTTAGTCCTTGTTTCGCCGGATTTAACCCTTATGCCGCCACTTTTAAACATTCTGTCGTGGAATTTAATCCTAAATTATTGGGTTAACTTTGCATTACTCGTTTCACTACGGTGCGACAGTGTGGGACTACCTGTATAATTTATGACCTGTTTTGACTATTTCCATTTTACAGCCATACACTGAGCTTTTTGTGACTGTGACTGCTCAATGCACTACTATGTGATAGTATGGGACTACCTGCATAATTTATTGCCTGTTATGAGTATTTCCTTGTCTACGGTTATAAATTGACTTCTTATGACCACGCCTACTCGATGCACTACTATGGGATGGTATAGGACTACCAGCACGATGTATGACCTGTTTTGACTATTTCGTCGTTTACAGCCATAAAATGACTATGCAAACTCTATGCACTACTGTGATATGGTATGGGACTACGTGCATGGTTTATGACATGATATGACTTTATCCTTGTTTATCTCTATCAAATGACTTTTTTGTGACTATGCCTACTCTATGTAGTACTAATGGATGCTATGGGACTACTTACATGATTTATGTCCTATTATGGCTACTTCCTTGTTTATGGCTATAGACTGACTTTTTATGACTTTGCCTACTGGATGCGCTACTATGGGATGGTATGGGACTACCTACATAATTTATGACCTGATATGACTATTTCCCTGTTTACGGGTATAAATTGATGTTTGACTATGCCTCTATGCACTACTATGAGATGGGATGAGACTACCTGCACGATTGATGACCTGTTGTGACTATTTCCTCGTTTACAGCCATAAACCGACTTTTTGTGAATATGCTCACTCTATGCACTACTATGGTAAGGTATGTGGCTACCTGCATGATTTATGACCTGATATGGCTATTCCCTTGTTATGGCTATAAATTGACCTCTTTGTGAATATCACTGTTCAATGAACTCGTATGTTATAGTATGGGACTACCTTGCATGATTTATGACCTATTATTACTATTTTCTTGTTTATGGGTATAAATTATTTTTTTTTACTATGCCTACTCTATGCACTACAGTGAGATAGGTGGGACTACCTGCACGACTTATGGCCTGTTTTGACTATTTCCTCGTTTACAGCCATAAACTGACTTTTTGTGAATATGCCTACTCTATGCACTTCCATGGGGTAGTATGGGGCTACCTCCATGGTTTATGGAGTGACATGACTATTACCTTATTTATGGCTATAAATTCACTTTTAAGACTAGGACTACTCTTTGCACCACTATAGGATAGTATAGGACTACCAGCATGATTGATAGCCAGTTATGACTGTTTCTTTGTTTAGGCCTATAAATTAACTTTTTGTGATCAGGACTACTCTATGCACCACAATGAGATGGTATGGGACTACGTGTATGCTTTATGACCTGTTATGACAATTTCCTTGTTTCTGGCTATAAATTTAATTTTTATGACTGGCTCTTCCGCCATGCACTACTATTTGTCAATATGGAGCTACTTGCAATGTTTATGACCAGTAATGACTATTTCCTCGTTCGCAGCTATAAATTGATCGTCGCTGGTAAATGCACTACTATACCGTACTATGGGAGCACCTGCATGATCTATAACCTGCACTCTTAAAAATGAACTTCACCACATAGCACGCTCCTAGCCAACCACCATCCCGGGTGATATCGTTCCCTTCCTTGATTTGTTGAAAACGGGAGGCGTACGCCTTTTTGTGACACTTATGCAGAAATGTTAATTGTCACAAAAAGGTGTACGCCTTCCGTTTTCCACAAATCATGTGAGAGAACGATGTCACTCGGGATGATGGTTGGCTTAGAGCGTGCTATATGGTGAAGTTCATTTTTAAGAGTGTGTTATGACTATTTCATTGTTAAAGGAAAATTTATTATGAACGTAATACACAAGTTGTACTCAACCTGTGTTTACATCAATAAATTGATTTTTATGACTATGTGTACTAACTGAACTACCATGGGATAATTTAAGATAACAAAATGTTTCTTGACCTGTTATGACTATTTTCTCGTTTGTAGCTACAAACTGATTTTTATGTATACAACTCTTCTTTGCACAACAAAGGGACATTGTAAGACTACCTACATAATCAGTGACCTGTTATGTCAGTTCCCTGGTTTACAGCTACAAATTATCTTTTTTTGTGATCTATGACTACAGTGTGCACTACAATGGAATACAACAGTAACAACTTTATTTTAAGATGATGAATGCGGAGTTTCATGACCGGAAGCGATACTCTAACCCATTGGTGGTGGTGATGTGGGGAATAAAACAATGAGCCCCTTCTCAATAAGGATCGAAGTCCAATTGTGTCCAGAAAGATCAAAAGAGCTTTGAGCGCACAGCGTTGGTGGGCTGGACACGGCCAGAAATAGCACGAGACTATCCTGCACGATTTATGACATGTTATGACAGTTCCACGTTCGCAGCTTCAAATGAACTTTGGGTTGAGCTATGGGATAGTATAAGTCTATGCTTTCTATGTGAGCATTCAAGGACTGGGCTCACGACATTTTAACACACAAGGCCTGCGACGCGCAAAGAGATCAATGAAGCGATAGATTGTATGGGAACATGAATAACATTATAAAGAACTGATGGCCAGGATGTCGTACTGTGATGTGCATGCCATTGCTGACCAACTTACATTTGGAAAAAGGCGAGAAAAAGAAAGGAGATTTTTCTATGAATGTCATATTTCAATTGTTCTTTCCTAGGCAACTCGAAGGTAGTGTTGTGTTTGTCTATGGATATGTTCCATCTTCAGAGCAATTACTTTCCAGGCAGTACACGTTAGTTCCCTGTAGTTCCCATACTATCTCATTGTAGTGCATAGAGTAGGCATAGTCATAAAAATTCAATTTATAGCCATAAACAAGGAAATAGTCATAATAGGTCATAAAGTCCCATAGTATCCCACTGTAGTGCATGGAGTAGTCCTAGTCACAGAAAGTCAAATTATATAGCGGTAAAGACAGAAATAATCAATACAGGCCATAAATCATGCAGGTAGTCACATCCCATCCAATTATAGTGCATAGAGCAGTAGCATAGCAGTGCACAGCAGCAGTCACAAAAAGTCATTTTATAGTTATAAACAAGAAAATAGTTATAACATACATCATACATCATGCAGGTAGTCCAACACCATTTCATGGCAGTGCATAGAGTAGGCACGGTCACAAAAAAGTCACTTAATGGGTGTAAACGAGGAAGTTGTCAAAACATTTCGTAAATCATGCAGGCAGTCCCATACCATCTAGTACTAGAGCTTGGAGTGGCCATAGTCATAAAAAGTCATTTTATAGCTATAAACAAGGAAATAGTAAAAACAGGTAAGAAATCACGCAGGTAGTCCCATACCATCTCATAGCAGTGCATAGAGTAGACATAGTCACAAAAAGTCAATTTAAGGCTGTAAACGAGGAAATAATCGAAACAGGTGATAAATCATGCCAGTACTCCCATAACATCCCCAAAGTATGCATGGAGGAGGCATGGTCATATCAAGCAATTTATAGCCTCAAACAAGGAAACAGTGAAAACATGACATATTTGCAGGCGGTCCCATACCGTCCTACATTAGTGCATGTAGAAGTCATAGCTTCAAAAATCTATATGTAGGTGTACAGAAGGAAATAAGCAAAACATGTCATAAACCATGCAGGTAGCCCTGTACCAGCCCACACTATGCGTAGAGCAGTAATTGTCACAAAAAGACAATTTATAGTTATAAACAAGGAAATAGTCATAACAGGTCATACATCATGCAGGCAGTCCCTACCATCCTATTGCAGTGCATAGAGTAGGCATAATCACTACAAAAGTTAATTTATTGCTGTGAACGAGGAAATAGTTAAAGCAGGTAATAAATCATGCTGGTAGTCCCATACCATCCCATAGCAGTGCATAGGGTAGGCATAGTCATAAAAATTATTTATATCCATACACAAGGAAACACTCATATCATGCCGTAAATCATGCTGGTAGTTCCATACCAACCCATAGTAGTGCATAGAGTAGGCATAGCCACAAAAAGTCATTTGATAGCCATAAGCAAGGCAAAAGTCATATCAGTTCATAAATCATGGAGGTAGTCCCACACTATCCCACGGTAGTGAATAGACTAAGCATAGTCGCAAAAAAGCAATTGATGGCTGTAAGAGGAAATAGTGAAAACAAGTGATAAATCGTGCAGATATCCCTAAACCATTCCATAGTAGTGCATAGAGCAGGCATAGTCAGAAAATGTCCATTTATACCCGTAAACAAGGAAATAGTCATTGTATGTCATAAATCATGCAGGTAGTGCCATACCATACCACAGTAGTACATAGAGTAGACAGGGTCACAAATTGTCAAGTTATAGCCATAAGCAAGGATATAGTCATATCAGGTCATAAATCATGCGGGTAATCCCATATTATCCGATGGTAGTGCATAGAGCTGGCATAGCCACGAAAAAGTCAATTTATGGCTGTAAACGAGAAATTCCCATTACAGCCCATAAATTATGCAGGTAGTCCCATGCTATCACATAGTAGTGCATTGAGCAGTCATAGTGGCGAAAAAGTCAATGTATGGCTGTAAGCGAGGAAATAGTCAAAACAGGTAATAAATCGTACTGGTAGTCCCACACTGTTGCATTGTAGTGCAAAGAGTAGGCATAGTCACAAAAACTCAATTTAAAGCCATAAAGAAGGAAATACACATAATAGGTAATAAATTACGCAAGAGTCCCATAGTACTACATAGAGTGAGCATAGTGATAAAAAGTCAATTTATAACCGTAAACAAGGAAATAGTAATAACAGGTCAAAAATTCTGCAGGTAGTCTCATACTATCACATAGTAGTGCATGGAGCAGTCACAGTCACAAGAAGCTCAGTGCATGGCTGTACACATGTAAATAGTCAAAACAGGTCATAAATCATACAGGTAGTCTCGCTCTGTCACATTGTAGTGTATTGAGCAGTCATAGACACAAAAGTCAGTGTATGGCTGTAAGCGAGGAAATAGTCAAAACAGGTCATAAATCGTACTGGTAGTCCCACACTGTTGCATTGTAGTGCATATAGTAGGCATAGTCACAAAAAGTCAATTTATAGCCGTAAACAAGGAAATGGTCATAATAGGTAATAACTTATGCAAGTAGTCTCATAGTACCACATAGAGTAGGCATAGTCATCAAAAGTCCATTTATAAGCGTAACCAAAAATAGTCATAACAGTTCATAAATTATGCAGGTAGTCTCATACTATCACATAGTAGTGCATTGAGCAGTCATAGTCACAAAAAGCTCAGTGTATGGCTGTAAGCATGGAAATTGTCAAAACACGTCATAAATCATACAGGTAGTCCCACACTGTCACATTGTAGTGAAAACAACAATGTGTAGTAATGCAAAGATAACCCGAGGATTTAGGATTAAATTCCACGGCATAAGGATTAAAAGTGGCGGCATAAGGATTAAATCTTGCGAAACAAGGATTAAAAGTGGCGGCATGAGGATTAAATTCCACGGTATAAGGATTAAATTCCGCGGTGCAAGGATTAAATACGACGGGAAAACCTGTAGATTATAACGACCATGTCGTAGGAACCCTTCCCAGCGCCGCATTTTTGGAAGCTAGCGGTGGCGCTTCTCATCGTCCCAGTTATTGCTTCGTCAACTACTACAATATCTTGTACTTCAGCTTACCTTAGTATTTCTGTACAAGCGGTGAACGTTCCACAGATGTTTTATTCTTAGGTTGATTATCATCATCATTCTACGCGTTTTCATAGGAGCTACCGCTGTCCTCTGCTATGGTAGTCGTACATACGCTTCAGGGCGTTTAGAATTCAAATTTCCATCGTCCAATCGTGGCGTGCCGATAAGTAGCGCCCCTAGCGGACCGTGCGGATGGGCTCTTCATAGGGGTTGCTGATTAGGACATGGTCGTTATAATATACAGCTTTTTCCGCCGTTATTTATCATCTTGCCGTACATTGTAATCCTTATACCATGATATTTAATTCATTTGCCATCCGAATTTATCCTCCTTTTTATTATTTTTAATCCTCATTTCACATAATTTAATCCATTTCTCAATCAATTTAATCCAAGTGAATATGTGCGGTCTACGCGACTTCTTCGTATTTTGGGACATTCCCCATGTGCACGGGTATTGCCCATGCTTTTCATTAATAATGTGGGTTTCTGCACCATAATCGGATAGTGTGGGACTGCCAACCGGGATTATTGTGGGACTATTCCGATGTCTACAGGTTTTACCCATGGTCTTGATTAAAAAGGTGGGTTTCTGCACTGTAATGGGATACCGTGTGACTGCCAGCCTGGATTGCGATATTGTGGGGCTATTCCCACGTCTACGGGTTTTACCCACGGTTGTCATTAAAAACGCGGGTCTCTGCACTGTAATGGGATAATGTGGGACTGTGTATGTGGATTACGTTATTGCGGGACTACTCCCATGTCCGCGGGTATAACTCATACTTTTCATTCAATATGCGGTTTTCTGCACCATAATGGGATACTGTGGGTGTGACAATTTGGATTACGGTATTGCGGGACTATTTGCATGTGTGCCGATTTTACCCATGGTTTTCACTAAAAACGCGGGTTTCTGCACTGTAATGGGATACCTCGGGATTGTCTGTCTGGATTACTACCCGTGCTACCCGTGCTTTTCACTCTAGATGTGGGTTTCTGCACTCTAATTGAATACTGTGGGACTGTCTATCTGGATTACAACATTGTGGGACAATACCGTCGTCTACGGGTATTACCCATCTAATTAAAAACGCGGTTTTTTGCACTCTAATGGGATACTGTGGGACTGCCTCTCTGGACTGCGATGTTGTGAGGCTATTCCCATGTCTATGGGTTTTACCTATGGTTTTCATTAAAAACGTGAGTCTCTGCACTGTAATCTGGACTGAACTGTCAATCTGGATTGCAATATTGAGGGACTATTGCAATGTCTACGGGTATTACCCATGCTTTTCATTCAAAGTACAGATTTCTGTACTACAATGGGATGCTGCGGGTCTGTGACTATCAATTACAATATTGTGGTGCTATTCCCGTGCCTGCGGGCATAACCCGTGCTTTTCACGAAAAATAATGGTTTATGTACCGTAATTGGATACTGTACGACCGCCAGCCTTGCTTACGGTGTTGTGAGACTGTTCTCATGTGTGCGGGTATTACCCATGCTTTACATTAAATATGCGGGTTTCTGCACCGTAATGGGATACAGCGTGACTGCCAGTCTCGATGACGCTATTTTGGGGCTATTCCCGCGGGATACTGTGATCCAGATAGAGTCCCATATTATTCTATTACAGTCCAGAAATCTTCATTTAAAAGCATAACCGTAATAACCGTATACATGGAAATAGTCCCACAATACAGTGAGCAGGATTGACAGACCCACAATATTCTATTACAGCGCAAAAACCCGCGTTTTAATTAAAATCACAGGGAATACCCGTAGACGTCGGAATAGCCCAAGAATGTCGTAATCAAAACTGACAATTTAACAGTATCCGACTAAGGTGCAGAAACCCGCGTTTGTAATGAAAACCACGGGTAAAATGCGTAGACTTGCGAATAGTCCTAGAATACCGTTATCCAGATTGGCAGTTCCACAGTACCCCATTATGGTGCAGAAACCCGCATTTTGAATGAAAAGTACGGGTAATACCCGTAGACGTGGGGATAGCCCCAAAATATCGTCATCGATACTGTCAGTCACATATTATCCCATTACAGTGCAGAAACCCGCGTTTTTAATGAAAACCATGGGTAAAATCCTTAGCCATTGGAAGAGCCCCAGAATACCGTAATCCAGATTGACAGTCCCGCAGTGTCCCAATATGGTGCAGAAATCCGCATTATTAATGAAAAGCATGTGCAATGCCCGAGGCATGGGAATTGCACCAAAACATCGTAATCAAGATTGACAGTCCCGCAGTATCCAATTTGTGCAAAAACCCGCATTTTTGATTAAAAGCACGGGGAATACCCATAGACATGCTTACAGTCCAAGGGTATCGTAATCAAGATTGACAGTCCCACACTATCCCATTACTGCAGGAGCTCACATAGTTAAAGAAAAGCATGGCTAATACCCGCACACATGGGATAGTCCCACCAGTATAGTTATACTGCAGAAACCCACATTTTGAATGAAAAGCATAGGTGATACCCATAGGCATGGAAATAGTCCCACAATATCGTAATTCAGATTGACGGTCCCATAGTATCCCATTACAGTGCGACAAACGCGTTTTTAATGGAAAGCACGGGGAATACCCGTAGTCTTGCTTATAGTCCAAGGATATCGTAATGAAGATCAACAGTCTCTCAGTATCCCATTACGGTGGAGAAATCCGCATATCTAATGAAAAACATGGGTAATACCCGTACACATGGGAATAGTCCCACAATACCGTAATACATATAGACAGTCCCACAGTGTCCCATTACAATGCATGAACCCACGTTTTTAATAAAAGCAAGGGTGATATCCGTAGACATGGAAATAGTCCCACAATATTGCATTCCAGATACCCAGTCCCGCGGTGTCTCATTGCACAGCAGAAACCCACGTTTTTAATGAAAACCATGGGTAAAACCCGTAGACATGGGAATAGTCCCACAATATCGCAAGCCAGATTGGCAGTCCCACAGTATCCCATTACAGTACAGAACCCACGTTTTAATAAAAACCATGGGTAAAACTCGTACACATGGTAATAGTCCCACAGTACCATAATCCAGATTGACAGTCCCACAGTATCCCATTATGGTGCAGAAACCCACATTATTAATGAAAAGCATGTGCAAGACCCGTACACATGGAAATTGTCCCAAAATACAAATCAAAAGTCACGTAGCTCACACATAGCCACGTGGGATAAATTGCATGAGAAATGGATTAAATTATGTGAAATGAGGATGAACTCCTCAGTCCCGACGCTAATAGGGAGGAGTCAGCGCGAGTTTACACGCATTACCGTGCGTGATGGGACCCCGACAATATGCCCATGTTTTGTCTAGAGCGTGTTCCGATGCCTTCGGGTATTTTCTGAGTGTATCATATGAGATGCTGTGGGTCACTGCAGAGACATTTATGGAACGATAGTTCTTCATCTATGAGTTTATTTTTCATGGGTAAAAACGTGCCGAATGATAGTCTGCAGAAAGTGGGCTTACTTTGACACACTGTTTAAAAATATGTAAAAATATTCGCTTCTGACATAACAGGTAATTTCGGTAAGTTCATTCGGTATTATTTCTGGGTGTGGAACCCCTTGTAACAATTGCGACTCCCGTTGAAGCAAAGAAATATTTTACATTCTTTGCAACGCACTGCTGTGAGTGCCTTGCAGCCGGGAAGCCTGCAGCGGCTTCGCGCTTTTTGTGTCGTGCCCATTTCTGGCAAGTGAAGTGCACCACAGCTTCGCTTCTTGGGTGGAGGCAAAGGTAGGAATGGCTTTCGGCTTCCAGGCGTGTCTTCGTCCGTGCTGCTGTCACTGGTTTCGACAATGTCCTGAACGTAGATCAACCCTTCAGCAACACGCATTCGGAAGTCCAAATAGTCCAAAATCTCTTTAGGATTTTTCCCTTTCGACTGCATGGAACGACAGTACCTCACCCACGCTGCTGCACACGCGAAGTCAAACATCTGGAATACCATGCGGAGTGTCCACGTGTTGGTTCTGGTCCTACTTCGGTACATACTGATGCATCTGTCTAGTTGGTCGACGCCTCCCATGAATGCATTATATTTCGTGAGTGCGTCAGGTCTTTCAACAGTAATGTACCGTTTTGTTTTTTTACACCATCTGCGGCATGTTGTAACCGGCTCCTTTCCGAACATGGTAGATGCAACTAGAACCTGTCGACTGTCGTACCATTGGACGAGTGACACTGCACCATCGCTGCGAACTACTTGTTCACTTGTACCTCTGCCCCCTTTCTTGAGCTGGCTTTCGGATCTCAGCTTGTTGGCCGCCGGGACTCTTGAGCGCATCAGTGTTCCGCAGCCACTGATGCCGTGTTGCAGCAATTCATCTAAAAGCGCTACTGATGTAAAATAACGGTCCGTGAAAATGCAGGTTCCTGCTTGCAGGGATTGACAGAGCTTTAGTACAACTTTTCCTCCACTATCCAAGTCTTCACAAACGACGGCGCCTTTGATAGTACAACCCTTTCCCGCGTACATGGTGAAATCTAGGGGAATGCCATCTGGTGTGGCCAAAACAAAGTTTTTGAGCCCAACGGGGTTCGGCTTCCCCCTGACATACTGGCGCATTTCCACCTTCCCATGGAACGGCACCATTTGCTCGTCTATTGAAACGTATGCTGCACGAGGTGTGCGATGGCATTCCTGCTGGACAGCGTTCAACAACGGCCGAACCTTCCAAAACGCATCTTCTCGTTTTTCGTCAATAAGTACGTCGTTGTCGTCCACGAGTTTCACGGCATTTCGTAGGGAGTGGTATCGGTCCCTTGTCATTGCGGACACAACCATCGGAACTCAAGCCTTCGCTGCCTATGCCATCCTTGTCTTTGGGTACTGGGACGAATACGAAAAATTCTATGAGGTTATTCAGTCACTCAAAAAAATTTCGGCGTGCCTCACCCCCAAGACATGATATGGCCATGCTCACACCGAATATCTTCCTTAGTTCAGTGGCTGTGGTCCCACCGCTTCTTCCTGTTATCTTGATTGCCCTCTTGTTTGTGAAGAACGCCATATCCTCGAAGGAACTCTCGGAAATATACTTCGTAAAGCAGTCGAATGGCTCTCCTGGCAGCTCCTCATGACCTCCAACATTACCTAAGCTGTTCCCAAGATTCGCAGGCGTGAAGCTGAGGAAACGGCAGAACAGGGCACGGTCATGATATCCCACAAACGCAATACGATCTTGTAAATAGCGATGCTCAATCTATGAAGTCAAGACGGGAATATTACCTTGTGCTGTGTTTCCAGAACAAACGGCCCGCTTCCTCTCCGCTTCCGTTTGTGTTGGTGCACTCTTCTTCCTCGTCTTCTGCTTCTTCTGAACAAGAAGACGCTTCATATTCACTGTCCTCATCGGCACCTTCAATTTCTGAATCCCCATTGAAAAGCGCAGCAAGGATCTCTTCTTCATTCAGAGTCTTGCCTTGTACCAGAAAGAAATCAGAAAGCTAAAACACAGGCGAACGTTAGACAAATAGGCGAACCAAATTATTGTTTCGCAACGCGCACTAATTTCCTAATTGTCAGCAGAGTGTCCCCGTGCCGCAGATTTGATACACGATACAAAACCCTGTGTTGATCACTAATATTGCGCTCGTGCTCCTAAAATTGGGTCTAATCCATCAAATTAACGTATCTGCCTTCTTCTCCAATCACTTTTTGACAACAATAATAACCTGTAAACAAATAAATATCATAAACTTACTTGGACCTCGTGCACGGGTTCGACTTTGCGTGGGCACCGCCATCTTGACGTCTCCCCCGCGACTTGCGTGCCATCTGTCAGCTTTTTCTGAATATATGTCGCCGAAGGACACCCTATCGCATGTGCTACATTCGGCACAGCCGTCTGCGATGCATCGTTCTCTCGCAAAAAATTCTGGAACTTTTGTATCATATGTGATACGGGGGACCGATTAATTCGGATGGCAAAAGGGTTAAATGTCATGATATAAGGATTAAAATGTACGATAAGAGGATTAATAGCGGCGGGAAAAGGTGTAGTATGGTTCATGGGCTCCCACTAGAGCTCGTGCGAGCAGCGTTGTATACAGGGTGTCCCAGAAAACGTGTCATTCAATTATAACGAAAACTACACCACCTAGAGTCATGAGGAAAACGGCATTTGTTCTTAGTTTTTGGCCATCTTCTGATGTGAATGTCGTGTAACATAAGTTTAATTATGCAAATTTTTGCGAGCTGAAGTCGGGAATATATACAGGGTGTTCATTAAGCTTTCCCTAGCATTTTTATAAATAGGCGAACAAAAGAAAAGTAGTGCTATTTTTCTGTTCCTTGAGTGTGAAACAGGTGCTACATAATTAGCAGCACCTGTTTCTTACACAAGTAGCGTAAAGTTATCATCCGGTTTCCTGTCATCGCTGTGTTTACGTAGCGCTCGTGAAAGCTTAATTTTGAACACCCTGTATATATGTTCGTAAGTCAAACGTAGCCATGCCAGTACTGGACAGCTGTTTCTGCCTTCTTGGACCTCATCAGCAGTACGCAGGCAGGAATCGTTTGAGCAGATGGCGTCAGAAGGTCACATAACACGTGATTCCTCCTGTCAGGGTGAGCTAAACGTGCAATACGTGCAGCCAAAGAGCTCCGGCTATTTTTTCCCTAGTATACGTCACTGGCTTTGCACTGGGATTTCAGTGGTGACTTAGCTCACCCTGAAGGGAAGAATCACGTGTTACGTGACCTTCTGACGCCATCCGCTCAAACGTTGCCTGCCTGCGTACTGCTGATGAGGCCCAAGAAGGCCGAAACTGCTGTCCAGTACTGGCATGGTGACGTTTGGCTTACAAACATATGCTATTCCTGCAGCCAAAGAGCTCCGGCTATTTTTTTCCCTAGTATACTTCACTGGCTTTGCACTGGGATTTCAGTGGTGACTTAGCTCACCCTGAAGGGAAGAATCATGTGTTACGTGACCTTCTGACGCCATCCGCTCAAACGTTGCCTGCCTGCGTACTGCTGATGAGGCCCAAGAAGGCCGAAACTGCTGTCCAGTACTGGCATGGCGACGTTTGGCTTACAAACATATGCTATTCCTGCAGCCAAAGAGCTCCGGCTATTTTTTTTCCTAGTATACTTCACTGGCTTTGCACTGGGATTTCAGTGGTGACTTAGCTCACCCTGAAGGGAAGAATCATGTGTTACGTAACCTTCTGACGCCATCCGCTCAAACGTTGCCTGCCTGCGTACTGCTGATGAGGCCCAAGAAGGCCGAAACAGCTGTCCAGTACTGGGATGGCGACGTTTGGCTTACAAAGATATGCTATTCCTGCAGCCAGAGTGCTCCGGCTATTTTTTTCTCTAGTATACTTCACTGGCTTTGCACTGGGATTTCAGTGGTGACTTAGCTCACCCTGAAGGGAAGAATCATGCGTTACGTGACCTTCTGACGCCATCCGCTCAAACGTTGCCTGCCCGCGTACTGCTGATGAGGCCCAAGAAGGCCGAAACAGCTGTCCAGTACTGGGATGGCGACGTTTGGCTTACAAACATATGCTATTCCTGCAGCCAAAGAGCTCCGGCTATTTTTTTCTCTAGTATACTTCACTGGCTTTGCACTGGGATTTCAGTGGTGACTTAGCTCACCCTGAAGGGAAGAATCATGCGTTACGTGACCTTCTGACGCCATCCGCTCAAACGTTGCCTGCCCGCGTACTGCTGATGAGGCCCAAGAAGGCCGAAACAGCTGTCCAGTACTGGCATGGCGGCGTTTGACTTACAAACATATGCTATACGTACAGCCAAAGACCTCCGGCTATTTTTTCCGTAGTATACTTCACTGACTTTGCACTGGACTTTCAGTGGTGACTTATTAGCTCACCTTGACGAGAGGAATCAAAACATTTTGAAAGTCTTTTGTAACGTCCTTAAATGATTCTGGGAATTGGACAGCATCGGCATAAC
Source organism: Ornithodoros turicata (assembly GCF_037126465.1). Classification (NCBI taxonomy): domain Eukaryota; kingdom Metazoa; phylum Arthropoda; class Arachnida; order Ixodida; family Argasidae; genus Ornithodoros; species Ornithodoros turicata. The sequence continues at coordinate 235,302 of NW_026999429.1, forward strand.
AGATGCAGATCCTTCAAACGTAGAACACAACGCATCTATCCTGGAAGAATTTCAACGACAGTTAACTATGAAAGCTGGCCGATACGAGGTATCACTTCCTTGGAAAGCTGGCACCATTCAAATGGCAGACAACTTAGAGTTGGCAAAATTCTGATTGCGAGGTCTGGTAAGACGGCTGCAACGTAATGACCAGGTGATTGAGTACGATGAGGCCATACGGAGTTATATAGAGAACGGGCACGCAGAGAGAGTGGTTGGCGACTCACCGGAATCTCGATACACGTACTACATGCCTCACCGAGCCGTAATCCGGAATGAATCCACCTCGACCAGAGTACGGGTAGTCTTCGACGTCTCCTGGCATTGTCCAGGAAAGCGTCTTTTAACGACCACCTCGCAAAAGGACCCAAATTGAACTCTGACCTGGTTCCGATTTTGCTGCGATTCCGTATGCAGACGATCGCTGCTACTGCAGACATACAGAAAGCCTTTCTGCAACTTGGCATCAATCCAGCCGACAGAGATGCCTTACGCTTTCTGTGGTTTACCACCGCACCCCTACAAGGATCCACGCTTCCACCGCTTGAAGTCTGGAGGATGAATAGGGTGCCGTTTGGTACAACCGCGAGCCCTTGCTGCTCAGCGCCACCCTTCAACATCACCTGAGGTGCACTACAGGATCCGAAGAAGATATGGCCCAAGCGCTGATAAACTCCTTCTATGTGGACGACTTACTTACGGGTGCAAACAAGGTTGAAGAAGCACAGCGGATAGTCAGCAGTGCACGACGCATAGTGCAAAAGGTAGGTATGAAACTGACTAAATTCGCGTCAAATTCCTCTGAACTTCAGACGACCTTTGAGCAGTTTAGCAAAGGAGACCATACCGCTGAGAGGTGGTTGTGTAACGGAAGACAGCAGGGTTCTCGGCATCGTATGGAATAAAGGCCCATTCCGACATACGGCGCTTTGCTCCAGAGCACTGGAAACCAGCGCTGTTTGTCCCTCCTTTCCCGGCTGCGACTCCATTGAAAACAGCGGTTGGCGATGTTGAGCTTCGGTGAACTTTCCCATCGCTGTCTCCCAGCGATAAGCTCCCTGAACCAATGAGAACGCGGCGCAGCGTTCACGTGACGGTACGATCACGTGACATCACCAAGTACAGCGCTGGGACAAGCGCTGCATGTCGGAACGGGCCTTAAGTCGACTGACCTCCTCAAGATCTCCGGAGAACACCTCCTAGATACCATCATTGGGGCCAAGTCGACTACGCGCGGTGTCTTGCAAACATCTGCAAAAGTCTTTGACCCGCTTAGCTTTCTTTCTCCGTACACGATAATAGTAAAGATTTTATTTCAACGACTATGGGAAAGACGCCTCGACTGGGACGCTTCGTTGCCAGCGGATATATCTAAAGAATGGGACTCCTGGTGTGCTGATCTACAGAAGCTTCACAGTATTTCCCTGGAGCGGTGCTTCCTACCTGGTGAAGAAAGCGACTGTTCCACGGAACTTCACATTTTTATCGATGCGAATCCGCAAGCCTATGGAGCCTGTGCTTTCGTGAGAGTGGTTCACGCGAAAGGTAACATTAAAGTGGGACTAGTGTTTGCGAAATGACGTGTAGCGCCCCTCAAGAAACTTACGCATCCACAGCTGGAACTGATAGGAACTGATAGGCGCTGTGATAGGAGTGCGTATCGCCAAGCGAGTGTGCGACTCCTTGCCAACGATAACAGATGTGGCCACATACTGGACAGACTCCAATATTGTACCCTGTTGGATAACGGGAAATGCCAGCAAATGGAAACGGAAATACTTATTGGAATCTAGATCCGCGCATACTTTCTCGCATGAAGGAAGACGCAAGCGGGACTGCATACACGACGAGCACATCGCACACTTGCATGAAGACAAGGTCCCTCGTCATCTGTGGAAGTTGGTCAGAGTAGCCGAGTTGCATAAAAGCAGGGACGGGCGAGTTCGTTCCTGTACTATAAGGCTACCCTCCGGACACGTAACCCGCCCCCCAGTGCAGTTACTGTTCCCCTTAGAATATGCGGAGAAATGACTTGTTTAATTTACTCATCTCGAGGGGAGGATGTTGCAGAAATTTTTCTTTTCGTAGTTTTTGAAGTAACCGCGAGAAAGAGGAAGAGAAGAAAAGACGATGACGTTTTGTGACGAACTAACATGTGTTTTGAGTGACATTCGAGAATGTTAGGCTTATAGTTGGATGGACGACATGTTGAATTAAAGGAGTGTGCTTGGACTTCATCATCCTTGCTTCTGCATATACGAAATACATCGGTGCTCGAGAGTCGACCCACGAGTAGCGCAGTTCCGTAAGTCCCACCTCGAGGGACCTTCTATCGATTCACAACAGATATCCTAGCCCTCGTGAAACGCTGGGACAAGTGTATTAGTGCAGCTGGAGATTACATCAAAAAATAAAACTAATTTCACTCCTGTAAGTTCATTTTAGTTTCGCGAAAAACGACGAGTCCCAGTTTGACTTGAACCCCCCTGGTATATGTAAGAAACACTTATGCAGCACCTGGTGCAATGCATCGCCACGGGGTACATTATTTCCCGTCCCTTGCTTTCCCCTTAAATGTGGTCACTGCACGCCAAGGTGCAACAAACTGAAGATGACACTACAGAAATACAGTTAAGAGGTGGGGACCTGATACTCACCGAGTTTGTTAAGAAAAGATCGATCAAGCACTCTCCATACTGCGAGATAAAATCAACTGTCACCAATATGGTTCAACAAAAATAAAAATAAACAATGTTGAGCTATGAAGTAGTACTGCATGGACGAAAACCGAGAAAAGGCAGACACAGGACTAGCCCTAATTCTGTGACTACGCTCTGCATGCCGCTCTCTTGCTTTTTATAGTAGTGTCCCAGGGCGTATACTTCTCATTTCTGCTCCTCCTAAACATTTTTTTTTTCGAGCCCTTTCGTGATAAAGCTGACCGCACATTGTCTCCACATACAGATACTTTATAAGAATTTTCGTTTCTTCTCAACTTTTTTCCCGAAGCATCATGTCTATTTTGATACTTCATGAGCCGTGGTACGTTTCACTTCATTCGTCAACCCATTCGGCTTTTTAGTCTGAGTCCCATTTCTGTTTCTTTTTTTTTGTGAAATAGACAAATTGAAATTGAAATTGACTAATCCTTCCAAATCATTCCAGCTTTAAACAGCAGGTGTTACCTTTGGGATATCCTCTCCAACCTTCTCGACGCAGATATAACCGTTGTCACATGCAAAATCTATGAGCTGGAAAATAAAGAGGCGCACCGATTTATATCATACACACCATTCTGCAAGAACAACACCAGTTGTTCTAACGACGGAACAATACATAGAGCAGCTCCTCTAGGGCGCTCTCCTCATCACACAAAGCGTTACCAGAAATTTGTCACTTTTCGGCCCTCTTACGGTACTAGTATAGGGACCTTTAGCGAGTTGTTTGTGCCCGACACAAACGATCGATTCTGCCGATTCGAAAAGCGAATGGGAAGCGAACTACAGAGACTGAGCAAATCGGAAGAATCGTTCATCTCTCAAATTAATTCCAGATGAATTTGAGTAACAAGTGGACCATTGGCGTCTTTTCTTGTCGTAAATATGACATATCGCAGTGCACTTTCAACGTTTTTTAGCAGTACAATGTGTTGTACATTATTCGCCTGCTTTAATTAGACATTGTGTTTGCTTTTAACTGCTGAGACTCTTAATACTGTTCATACTGTTTACTAGTCACAACACCTCGTGTACTTGAAATCCGGAGTTTTGAACGCAAATTCGTTGCACAAGTGTTTTCCTTCTACATATTCCGCGAATGCGTCGCTCAAGTCATTTCAGATACAGTAAACGCCGCACTTATGCAACCTTGTACTGCTTTCAAGTACTGCAAACTTGCGAACGAAACTTCGGGAAAAGCCCACTTTGCGGATCTCACAGCCTACACTCACCTTAATAAATGTACTGGAATCGAGCTTCTTGTGGAGGTCTTTGATTATGAGGGAACAGACCTTAAATATATGATTCGTAGAACGTCCAATGGCCGTTGCCATAAACATCGCTGTCAGAGAAAAGAGAAATAATCAGAAAATGTATGTCCGCGTTGGGCGAGTTTGCTCTTCACGACTCATAACTGGATAGAGGCTGCAGCTTAAACAAAAAATGCGACCATAACATAAATAACGCAATATTTTTTCTTTTCTTTTTTTGTGATTACAAAGATGAAGTTGAAGAGCTATATTCCAGGGCTCTTGTTCCATTTTGTTCCGGCTGGGCCACCAAAGTGACTGGAGGAAGGAAATACAGGACGCCTCATGCTAGTTTTCGGGCACCGCGGCCTCCTCAAGCAGCTGCAGATACAAGGATACATCGCTGCCTTCATGCGTGTCGCCAGGACGCGGACAGCATAGTAGGCAGTACACTTCTTAATGGGACAATTAAATTCAAAAAGAAGTTGCTCTCAAACGAAAGTCTGTGCTCAATTGGTGCAATTCAAACGGAAATGTTTCACAGAACTCTAGTGCTTGGAACAGAAGAGGAATAAAACAGAGCCTTCCTTGACGACAACAAATGGGATCGCCACGAGGGAAAGGTTGGCAGCATCCAATGAGACAGCAGGAGAAGCGCGCGCGTACTTATCGTGGGTATGTCAATATGGAACGGTTCCGATCGTAGTGTTCTCTATGTGCGCGGCATGATGCGCACTGTAGCATTTTCAATACCGATTCACTGAATCACACAGCTCACAGCAGCCCAAAGCTGTTCCCGCGAATGTTCCACTGACAACATTTATCCTCACGTCCTTCGATCAGCGACGCCAGTCCGGTTCCCAGTGCCGACTGTGTTTTTCACTGAAGAGTGTTCCATGGCGTGGCACGCGCGTGTACGCGCAGTATTGAGTAAACATGCCGATCCACGAGTTGAAACTACGTTCTCTGCTTCGCGCCGAAGCAAGCAAGAGTCCGGTATATTTTGATTGTATAGGTACGTAACGGAGCTTTGAGTTATGATAACAAGTACGAAAATAACACAGCCTGTGATGTAATTTGAAGTGAACTTGTTCTGTCTCTCTTTTTTTTTCTTTTTTTCTTTTTTTTTGCATTTTAGCGCGGCTTTAAAGACAGCATGAGCTTGCCACAAGCTCAAATTGCTCGCGATTGGTGCGAAAGGGCGGTAATATTCCCCTCGTGTCCTCGGGTGATATTAAACTGTCATTTTCATTGTCGGCATGTTATTGTGATTTCGTGTGCTCTTGCCTCTCAGTCCAAGCCCGGAGCTTCAAGTGCCTCTGTGGTCGTCCATATTTGGTCGTCACCTCGCGCTGGCTGACATGATGATGACGAAAGGAACAGAAAGGTACAAATGGAAACGGTTGTTGTTAGTCCTGACAGGTACCCACAAGGGGTGACTGTGTGAGAAAACCCTTGTTCGTACCCATTTCCCCACTTGGATGTTTTTGGAGATGTGAGCGTTCGGTTCGTAATGAACAGTTGCTGTGTGAGATAACTTTCTTCTTCTTCCATCTCCCCGGTTTCAGCCCTCAGGATGATGGTGAGACGATTTGTGGTCACAGGATACCCACCACACTACACGTTTTCCCGCTCATTTAATCCATTGGTCACTCAATGTAGTCGAAGTGCTACACAATTTAATCCACCGGTGAACCAAATTAATCCAAACTCCAACCAATTTAATGCAAGCGCTACCAATTTCAGTAAAGCAACACACATAAACACGTGTATTCAGTCATGGAAATTGTAATGACTGAAACTTCCATGGTTTCGCAAATGATGATGAGTTTGACTCCTGATCCGGCAGCCGTGCAGACGTGCAAAAGGTAGCAGAGTCAAAGAAGGTTGCATATTTTAACTTCCGCATCTGCCGCTATGTCGCTAAGCTATGACAACAAGCCTAGCGTCTTGGCACTGCGCGTCATGTACGGTTTACGTTAGTAATGTACACAATGAGTTTTTTTTTGTATTTGCAAATACTTTTACGTATTTGGTTAGGTTTAATCAAGCGCGCTACAATGGCAACGCAAAAAAAAAGAAGAAAATGGCGAACACTCTCGCTTCAATGCGCTAAAGCTTTGGGTCGAGCTCATCATTGTTTCAAATCAATACGAGAAGTGCGTGAGAGAAAGAATGATACGGCCCATCGGTGTTTATTTCCATGCTTCTGTGAATAAGCTATAAGCTGTGGATGGCACAGATACGGCCCAGGTATTTCGAACAAAAGCGAGGAGGAACAATTAAGAGGCGTGTCACCTATTATTTTCCGCCATAATTTGTGCTGGATATTTTCGAAGTGGATGTTTTCGCAATTATTTTACAACTTCCAAACAACCGCTGAAATTTCAATGAGTAGATATGCGCGCAACCTACGTTCTGACGTACCATACTCTATCCCTTCTTCTTCTCTGCCAAGCAGCAATTACGACTTTATACGTTTCCTCATCACCGCTTTCATAAATGGGTGATTCCATCTCAACTCAGGCAAGGTGGTCTGGCCATCATGAGTAATTTTTATCTAAAAAGTATAGTTGTAGCCTGGCTCAGATTGAGAAGCGAATTGATGAAGCATTTTTTTTCTAATGTTCGTAGCTTCAGAGATCTACGGCAGATTCGACGCGATTTTAGGCATAGCGAATATGGCGATTAACGTCTTTCGAACAAACACGTTCACTGCTTTGATTTTTTTTTTTTTTTTTTGCTCGCACTCTCAGCTCTGTTGGCTTCTAGTGCTTGGGTTCAGTCCAGGACGTGATTTTGTTATTTTGAAGCTAAAAATACGCAAAGTTGATGGCGAATACGAAAATCTCTCATATTCTTGTGGCTATTGCAGCACTCGTGTACATGCCAGTGGAACAAGAACGGTGTCGCCGAGCAGCGGAGACTGAGCTCTATGATTCGATATCAAAGTCAGGAATCTAGGCCAGGTTGCTGTCAGACATGTCGGCGTCTACAACGCGTGCCATTTGAAAAAAAAAAAAGCGATATTTGAGCGCTGATATCTTAAAAACCCTACCTCGAAAATTCTTCAAATTTCGTAGGCGCATGCTTATATATATGCATATAAGTATATATACATGCTTATATAATATACGATATTTGAGTGCACAGAAACTCGAAGGTTTTTTGTTAAAGTTGGAGTGTGCAAAAGTTTCAGTGCCCAACTGTGGTGCGTGTAATGACCATGGAACCGCTGCGAGGTGTTCACTGGTCGATATTCGCGTTTTTCGTGACACAGCGGACCGTTGTACCCAAGAAGACGTCCCTCAGTTCGCGAGGAAGCATAGCCAACGGTGTCTGTGTCCGTCAGCGAGCACTTTGCCGTGTCATGAACCGCCAACGCTGCTAATGAAGAGCGAGGAGAGTAACAAGATCAGCGCCACCCGAACTGGAGACGTATCCAGTTTCAGGTACAAAACCCAAGATAGTTTCAAATCATTCCGAGAGTCAGTGCTTCCTTGTCCTGTAGAGCAGTGATTTCGTTTGTAACAGCTGTGTTTTGACGCTGTTTTGACTGGCCGTTGCCTTGCCGTCTGTGTCTTCGCTATGAACATGAAAGCAAGTAAAGACCGTGTCTACTCCGGGAATTACATGAACAGGAACACACAGAAGATACATTTTCAAAGGCACTTCGCTGCTATATCTTCGCTCGACGATGCGTTGGTGAGAAACATTCTGATCTGTACGTGATTGAAACGTGTCGGATTATCTTTGCCACAACTGCTAACGTAATCAGTGAAGTGTAAATAAATAGTGACTCAACTCAACTGGCATGGTCTAGAGAGGTGGATATAAACATCGAAGTTTCATGCACGTACCGCGCAAAGGGTGACACATACACTCAATATACATTTCTCAAATATAGTGTCCTTGTGGAGCCATCGTGCTGCATTCGACGTCCTGAGGATAATATTCGACTCTTTGGGTTCCCAAATAGTAGCACGAACAGCACGGGCGGGTGTCACAATAAAAACGTGAATATGGCTTGAATATATATGGCTGAATATAGCTTCTCGCAGCGTTTGCATGGTCATTACACGCACCGCAGTCGGACACTGAAACTTTGGCACGCTCTAACTTTTATTATGCAAGGAAAAAAAACTTCGATTCTCTGTGCATTCACATATGATACAGAAACCTGTGCCGACCAAGTTTGAAGAAGTTTCGAGGTGGTTTTTTAGATATGAGCGTTCAAGAAACTTTTTTTTTAAATGTCACGTGTTGTAGACGCCCCCATCCGTGACAACAACCTGGCATAGACTCCTAATTTTGATACCGAATTATAGAGCTCAGACTCCGCTAGACGGCGATACCTTTCTCGTTTCACTGCCATGTACAAGAGTGCCGCAATAGCCGCAAGAATATGAGCGATTTTCGTCGTCGCCATCAAATTTGCACATTTTAGTTGCTAAATAAAAAAATCCCCGCCAGAACTAAACCCAAGCACTGGGAGCCAACATACCTGACAGTGCGACGAAAAAATTCAAGGCCGTGAACGTGTTCGTTGGAAAGATGTTGAACACCGAAATCGATATGCTTGAAAGCGCGTCGGATCTGCCATATTCTTTCGGATTTTTTTTTCTCGGGAACTACGGACATCTATTTTTTCAATACAAATAACTGACGTTGTCCGGACCTCCTTGCCTGGCTTGAGATGGAATCACCCAAATGCCTTAGGTACTTTTCTTGCAAGTCTTCCTTCAGTCAGTTCGAAATGCCACTTCAGCACTGTTCGCATGAATGGAGGCAGTGATGGGCAAACTACCTCAAAGTTGTACTTCAAGTAGAGTGTCGAGTACGTAACGCCTGTATTACTGTGAGTACAGCACGAAGTTCCATGCTACAAATTCACCTAAAGTTAAGTACGAAGTCCTTTGCAAAGTATTTTGAGTGCCCATCAAGTACATCAAGAATGTTGGAAGCTCGCTGGACGTCTCAATACGTTGTTGTGAAAAAAAAACAAACAAAAAAACGTCAGATAATTACATTTGGACTTGTCATCTTTAGAAACATTTTAGCAAGCATTTTTGTAAAAAGCTAGTTGGAGAACATGGGTAGTTTCATGCTGACCCATTAATATGACGCGAACGACAGGTCTTTACGACCCAGCCTTACGCTTGTCTTGTCATTTGGGTACTTGACGAATTGAAAGGAAACTGCCGAAGAAAAGTACTTAGAGTACGGTACAAATTATACAAATTTAAATGTACTTCTGTAAAGTACAAGTAGTGAAAAATTTACTTAAATACTGGGTATTTCAAATACTTCGCATCACTAAATCGAAGCCATTACAAGAGTTACAGCTCTTCGCGACATTCTTCTGGACGAAATTTTGGGTATGGTATCTGCATCTGATGTAACATCTACAATATGACATGCCCAAATACGACTCTGCATGTAACTCATTGCCCAACAAAACACTAACCCCCAATTCCGGCTCAAGCGATTCTATTCTGAGAAGGACGTATTACCTGTCCTGGGGTCAACGTCGCAGACATTGTAATGACCTGCATGGGCCGTGCTGAGAGTCGAGAAGAGCCATAAGTAGAGCGCACCGTTTCTCTTCCCGAACATGTTGACGGATAGCAGCTGTTCATTTGTCCCATACTGCTGCCGCACTGTATCCCAAGGCTTGCCTTTGCTACGCGCGCGTGCACCTGCTGAATGATCAAACATTAACACTGGCAAAGAGAGGCACAGGCCTAGCATCACCTTGCATTGATAGCGCGATTCATATGGAAGGCTACCCTTTTTTTCTTCTCGCATTTCCCAGAAAACATCTATTAAGAAGTTAATGGATTTTAGATAATTAGTCGTCCTGGGAATTTGAAAACCATCTCCTACAGCATCTTCGCCTGCCGTATAGCCCACCTGCTAAAACGGCATATATTTGCTCTGCTCGTTTTTTTATTTATGAAAATTCTGTGACGCATAAAAAACACCCTGTATAACAGAATTACACTTGTTGTTGGATGTATCGGCTAAGAATCCATTTCAATTACGGAGACGAAATTAACGACAGCATGTTTTCTTCAACAACAGTATTTACAAAAACAATAACATATATTTAGTTGTGATGAAATCCGTAAATTGATGTCATCGATTGATCGTAGATTGTACGTATATCCGAGAGTAATGTGATTGAAGATTGAAAAGCCGTCTAAGGCAATTCTCACGATACGAAGGAAAGTAATCACATTTACCAGCACAAGAAAGCAGATATTTTTAAAGGAGAAATAAAATTAAGCAGCATGAGCCTAACACACGAAACTCGCGTGAGTGCAGGGAATTTTATGATCACTCGCAGTAAGCGGGACAATTACTTTAGCGGTAACTGATGTCAAATGTTGAAGACAATCGGAGCCCAAACCCTTGGATTCGAGTGGTCACAAACTCAGGAAGTAGATCGCTCAAGTCCCAGAGAAATAAGGAACATTAAGTACTTAGAATGGATCCCCTTAAATCACACTCGATGACTCGCAGGCACACAGAAATGACAGCTCTCAAATAAATATATGGTTATTATAGCTGATACGTGCCTTTGTGTGGCCTTGCTCTTCCTCGATTACTCTGCAGGTGCATTTTCCCATGGATGTCAAGGGCATCATCGCAGCTGAAGCACACATATATTCTTTCTGCCTTCGTGTTTGCAAAGACACCAGTGCTTTCGTGTACAATGTACTGAAAGTCGAGTGCAATAAGGGCGGATGGTATGGCTGTTGTCAATGCTCTTTTGTTTCACGAGTCTGTTCAAGGCCTTCCACCTACTCATCCAGCCCTGTTACACTCGACTTTCAGTACATCGGGCTGCCTGGGACGCTTCAACCTTGTGACCTCGGTCGGTCTTTATGTCAGGGTTTGGCAGAATTCGAATATTTCTGATACCGAAGCGAATACCACTCGTCGCGTATTTAATCGGACCTCCAAATCGAACATGAAGAACATTTCGAATATGAGGCTTCTTCCTTTTTTTCAAACCGAGGGCATTCGAATTAAGAATCCGCCCGCGTAAACCGGATGTCTCACAGAGGGTAGACAAAGCCAGGGTTGCTTCATAGGTAGACCTGTATCCGACGCACATATTGCGGGACTAAATGGGACGCTTTAGAGCGGTCTTAACGCAATGAACTTGGTAAGACTTCCTTAAAGGTGAACTCAGCTGACCCCAGAGTATTTATTTATTTTTTGTTTCCGGCTACGACATGTCCTGCAACAAATAAAACGAACTTATACAAAAGAACGACGAGGGCAGTCGACCTGCAGTGCACGGGTGCAGGTCGTCTGTTCCTCGTACCTTCGAAGGACCCTGCAGGTGGTAAGTCGTGGCGTCGCCTGTTCCCGTGGCATGTGACCCGTACCGTAGTCTGTGTAGACGGATACAAAGGAAAACATATAAGTTTTCCAGAGCGAAAATACAAAACAGGAACACAAAAATACGAAACGGCATGAACTATGGTAATCGGCACATGCATATCTTGTGCATTCAATTACACATTTTTTTAAAGACTCGTTCAGGATTAAAACTCAAGATCTTCCAATTGATCCACAATCTGTTACCATGTAGTAGCACCGACACTGTATAGAAAATATATTCCGTCGCCGTCACATGTGCAGCATATTGAGACATGTAAGGTCAAGCCGTATGATTTACGTGGTTGGTGTTCAGGCATAGAACTTTAACACTGAACGCTGGTGCAGGCTCTGGTTGCCGCTGTGCGGCATACAGCACTTCCTGCTGCCATCCACAGGTGGTGAAAATTCGGCTAGAGGCAGGAATTGGTATATAGTAGGCTAAAAAGGATAAAAATCGGGCTGTTTGGAGGTATATTTTAAAAGCGCTTTTAATGCATTAGACACAGGCGTAAGTACATTACTGCTCAGACCGACCCCTAGTGGAAGCCAAGGCAGGCACACTCAAAAACCGTTATCACACAAGCAACCAAGCAAAGCCCCCCCCCCCCCCCCAGAAACCCCGTACTCCTGTTAGGTTTCAAAAAATTCCTGAATTTGATAAGTCAACAACATGGAAGGCACGCTAACACAACTATTGCCTGCCTGTTTTACGAGTAAAGCTACTTTATAAAGAAGAACCCCTAACCCAGGTCCCCCAAACTCACCTCGGAAAAGCGTGCAACGAAGAAGGCCGCCTCTAGATACCCCACTGTTGCTGTTCCGGATCACTTCAGCGCGCTAAGTTTAGCGGCAAAATGTTTTTGTTGTTTCTGCGAATGAATCTAGCCTCTATATGTCCAAATAAAACGCGTATAACAACTTTCTGTGTCGTGTTTCACGTTTTGGTCCCGTTTTTAGACGTGTTGAGCGATCGGAAGGATCTAGTGCACGGCTGCGTGCATCACATAACGTACCTGTCGTACCAGGCGCCGCCGCTGGCGCCGCAGGCGCAGTCGTCCATTTCTCCTTCGGTGACTTGGCCTGGCTTGTACTGTGCTTCAACTGGATCTTTAGCGCGCTGCAATCAAACGCAAGCCAACGTCTGGTAACAATGGGGTATCTAAGGGCGGCCTCCGGCATTGCACGCATCGGAATAGGAACAAATACATGGGAAAATGGCGACCTTGGGGGACCTGCCCTAACCCATTCCCAGAATTGCGGGACACCTACTCTTAAAGTTGGCTTAACCTGCGAACTCGATGCCCTCCATTGAAGCTATACATTCCGTCTGCTTTCCGTAAAATATCCATTAGTACTGAGGGTTTGAAAAAAGTGTCCACATCTAGGCGTGACGGCAGAAGGTTCCTCGATTGTCCACAAGTGGATTGGTAGCTTGAGACCGTCACACTTTTTTTCCTGAGAGACTTAATTTCGCCGTGTTGGCTTCATGGCAGAATACATTGGCGTGTCTTAATCCTTTAATTACGTCAAAACTAGGGCTTCCCCAAAAAGTGTCCACATTGGACATGAAAGACTGGCCTATCTTGTGCGCTCTGCAACTTTACGCGCAGTTGCAGGAGGTCCTAATTTTTTTCCCACGAGGAAAAAAGTATGCGATGAGCCTACGATGGCTTTTAGAGTATTTCTAACCAAATTCTTCGAGCTGTGTTGTTGCGTTGCTGGTCTCGTGGTATGGTGAGCGCGTTACGGATTTGCGTTCTTGGGTTCAATCCTTGGTGTGGTACTTTTTTTTATACCACATATCATATAGTATTTTTTATTTCATTTCTTAGAATTCAGGTACACTTGCTTATAAAATTGGGTTTGCCTGCCTGCAGATCACTACCGTAGGCGCGACGTAATTTAGTAGTTTCGATAAGATAGCACAGTATAGGATTAGTTCATGCCTGTCCCTGTAGAAGCAGAACGGCTCAACATTCGCCAATATGACTCTTTCGTTAACTAGCTTAACATGCGTAGTTGCAGCTCCTGTATGTCGGCGAAAGCCCAGCAGCTAGCGCATTGGTACTACATTGGTACTGATTGACGAACAGCAGGTCTGCAATAGCGATCTCTGGACGTCCCTGTCTACTCTTTCTTAGTTGCAATAGAAAATATTTTCGAGTACATCGCTCATATTAATTTCCACTAAGGGTTACACTAAGGCCATAGCTGCCTTTGCATCATGAAATTGTTCACAAGTAGACCAATGTATCTACCGTGGCGTCGCTCATGATCATAGTCGGCGCCACCAGTTATTAATATTCAGATCATGCCTTTCTCACGCGGACCAATCATTTCGCTTCACGAGCTTCTATAGCGCGATTTTTGATTTCGCAACGACATTCAACCAACAGAAAAGGCTTGGTGCATATTTTGGAGCCACGCGTTGCGTTTTTTTTTTTACCTGAGCACGAGCTCTCGTGCGTGCCCCGCGTGCCCACAGTGTTATTGCCGTGCAGATGACCGTTAAAAGTTCTCTTTCTTATCTCTCCTCCTCGTCCCTCCCCGAATTTTTCCTCCTCCCATATCCTCGTGCAAATCTGTCAAGTCGGCTTTCTTGCATGGTTGTCTGTTATCCCGCGAAGCCGGCTTTCTGTGTCGTGTCCCTGAATTCTGGTCATGTACGACTTTTAAGTAACACTTTCGTTTCTCTTAACTGCGGCTCGCACATGGAACAAGTCCTTAAATGTTCAGCCTGCTTACCATAGCCCTTTCCTTTCGAAACTATATGTTCCATCACGCGCACATTAAGTAGAAGAAGACAGTTGTCGATCTTAGCGAGAGTAGGGAGCACCAGAGTCAATTACAGAACGACGGAAGCCTCGGGTATGTATATGGTTCAGGGTCCAGAATATCGCGTTATGTACAGCTATACTAAGTGTGCTTTGGGGCTTTCAATTCTGGAGAGGATTTATCTGCTTTTTTTTTTACTTACCCTCTCTTTACTTCTTCGAACGCTGCACGCATTGTAGATTTTGGAAAGTCTTGGAAACACAAACAAAAGAAAGAACTAAAGCAAGCGAGCTTAAATTGTGTCATGATAGGTGTCGGAAACAGGACAGAAACAAACACATTTTCATTTTTTGACTATTATTTCCTCTTGTGGAGATCCCATCAAGCCATTAGACCATTAGTTCCTAATGGTCCCATCAAACCGCTAAGCTGCTAGTCCTGTCAGAGATGTCCGAAATTACGATAGGCCTATTGGCCTAATGGTTCCATTAGGATTATCTCTGATGGATTTTTTTTTTAATCCGAACCCCTATACGCCGCCGGCGCCACACTAGATGGAGGCAGCGGCGCTGATCTGTTGTAGAGGAAACCTGTCTGTCTCGTCCACCACGGTGGAAATTGTCACAGGCAGACTAGACTTTATTCGAAAAGAAAGTTCATCCCGTGCCGTCATCCTTTGAATTTATCTCCGTCGAGCATGCAAATGATGTTGTTATGAGCACCATTACAAATGCAGCTAGAAAGTCCATTCCACAAACCTCGTCCTCAGGCGTCCTGAACCTTGGTGGAGGAGCCATTGTCCAAAAAACACTCGAAAGGAACAAAATTGTGCTTGGGGTATCTTCCGATGCCACCCCGCTGCAGCAAATTTACTTAGGTTTAAGAAAACTCGGTGTCAACCACGATGGACACGATGACAAGCCATACGAGAATCTTGGAGTAACTTTACATCCTCTTTAAACAATAACGCACCTTCCAAACTTGTATGGGACAAACTCAATAAGATCAAGGGTGATTACGCGAGCTTCTCTGTTCCATTGCTGCAAATAAATGGTGCACCCTATCAGGTCATAGGGCAACAGGCAAACACGCTCGGCGAGCACTTCCAAAGTATCTCAAGCTCGTCCCAACATAGTCAAGGAGTTCCTAAAAATCAAAATTCAAAACTGGGAAACAGAATATTTCGAAGGGAACAGGGGACAAGTATGGATATAATATGCCATTTACCATGACTGAGCTGGAAATCATTTGTCAGAAGGGAGTATTGCCTGCCAGTCTTTATTGACTTAGAAAAAGCTTATGATACTGCGTGGCATTATGGTATCTTGCGAGGCCCATGCTGTTTTGGAATCCGTGGTCGTAGGCTATGCTGCATCGTTGACTTTCTAGAAGGGAGAACATTCAGGGTTCAACTTGGCAAGGTCTTGTCTCGCCCGTTTATTCACGAAAACGGTGTTCCACAAGGCTCTGTGCTGCATGTCACACTGTTTATTGTCAAAATTAATTCCTTTGCCAAGGTCATCCCCCGTTCTGTCGGTTATTCTTTGTAGGTGGATGATATTCAAATATCATGCAGTTACATTGACCTCGGTCGATGCAAAAGGCAGTTCGCAGCCAACTATAAGTAAGTTATGCAAGTGGGGCACTGAAAATGATTTTAAGTTGTCCCCAGACAAAACAGTATGTGTTGCATGTTCCAGAGTAAGGGGGATAAAAACTCGAACCAAGGTTAAAAATAAATCGACATGATTGAACAGTCAGAGTGTAAATTCTTAGGTGTTGTCCTAGATATAAAATAATATATAATAGATAACAAAATTTTCGTCTGATATCAAATGCCTCAAGACAAAATGCACGAAATATTTGAATCAAAATGCTCTTCCATATATCAGCTATTCGCTTCAAACTTGACTGAGGCTCTGTGGTTTACGGCTCTGCACGTCAATCTGTCCTCAGATGTCTACACCCCTTTCATCACGAGGGACTCAGAGTGGATCTGGGAACCTCGCTAGTCGAAAGTCTCTACGTGGAATGTCGTGAGTGGACATTGGAACGGCGCAGATTCTAGGAGTGTTTTTTTTTTTTCACGTTCCGACCAGACACAAAACGGAACCTGGAGTAAATTTAAAATAATGCGGTAATTAACAAAATATTTCAATGCCTTTATGCTACTTTTCAACATAATCGCCATTCCGGTTGAGGCATTTGTCGTGGCGTGGCACCAAATTTCCTATTCCCTGGTCATAGAAGGTTGCCGCCAGTCCACTGAGCCATCTGGTTACGGCGACCTGCAGGTCCTCGTTGGCGCTGAACCACTGACCTCCCAGCCAGTGCTTCATTTGAGTGAAGAGCTGGAAATCACCCGGTCCTGGCTGTACGGTGGGTGGTTGAACACCTCCCAGTTGAACTTGTTGGTCTACTCGGCGAACAACGTCTTCAGACGCCGCAGGCTTCCCGGACCACCTTCATCATGAATGTGAGCACACCCTTCTCTGAACTGTCGACACCATTTCCGCACTTTACTCTCACTCGTAAACTCCCGGCCATACACCTTGCTCATTCTTCTATGGATTACGGCTGCACGTCGGCCTTCAGCGTGAAGGAAACTAATCACAGCGCGGATCTCACATTTGGCGGGCGCGACGATAGCCACGGACATGTTTCCTGCCTCGTTGCTGGACGAAAACTGGGAAGATCACGTGACCGACGCGCGCGCGACCTGCCGAGAGGCTACCGAGCGTGCATGAGTGAGGGTAATTTTGTGACGCGTCTACCTTATGTTTGCGGGTCATTCGGACCTTGAAAAAAAAGTACCTCCGCGTACTTAGCTTCTTATTATGCATTGAAAATAAGGGGCTACCCATACATCCAGCTCTGCTGAGTATCAATGGTACTCATTTTAAACAGCCTTTCCTTCTTAAAGCTCCGGTTCTCCCGCCAATTCGCATGCATATTCAACACGGGGTTGAATCACATGGTTTTTCTGAATATAGTTGTCAGGTTGTAGAATCTAGCAGAAGAGTTCCCCCATGGCAGCCACCCCCACGGCATAACTATTTATTAACTAAATATAAGAAACAGCATACTCCGCCTGTGGTGCCTACAGCAGGGATTTCTGGCACTAAAGTAAAGATTCGGAGAGCACGTAGGCTTTTATACGAACGGGTCCAAGACCAGAACAGGGGTCTATGTGTGATGATAACCGAGACATCTACAAGATCACACCGCCTACCAAATAAGTTATCAATCTTCAATGCCTAGGTTTATGATGTAATCGTAGCCCTCAATTACATCTTAGAGCATCACATCAAGTCTTCAGTCATCTACGCTTACTCACTTAGTTGCCTACAAGCCATGTGTAACATACATATATCAATGTACCTTCTTGTAGGGACAGCGCAATGCCTTGCCAGTAGAATAGCGAACAAACATCCCTGTTCAAACTGTTGCTGGCTAGCCAGTCATATGGGCATACCCGGCAACGAACGTGCCGATACAACTGCCACAGCCACAATTTCTTTCGACATGACTCCTTTCGACGTTCTTCCTCAGGACCTTGAGGGGGTCCTAAGAAGGACAATAAACAATAAATGGCAGCAACACTGGAACACACAGCGCTGCAACAAACTCCGTCTAACTAAGGATACCATAGGGAATCACACACACACACACACACACACACACAATTTGGGAGACCGCTTTCATGAAGTCATTTTAGCTCGGACATACTTAATCTCGCAATGTTTTTTTACTCCGCGGACAGGAGCATCCCCAATGCACATGCTTTGGAGTACCAAGTGCCTTTTCACCTTGCTCTATTGCTTGGGGATGAACCACTTTTACCCTCCATGATAACTTTCAACTTTTTTTTTAAAGATATCGGCAATTGAAATGTTTTAAAAGTGAATGACATTCCTTTTACTGTGGTTTACACATCAAATTCTGAGGTAATTTGGTTTTAATTGAACAGTTAGTTTTACCTTGCTACACACATCACTGTTTGGCACACTATAACCATAGTTGTTCGTGTGCCATAAGAACCGGAATCATCATCATCGTCATCTTGTGGTAGAGGAGCGTCAACTGTTGGAAGCAGGCGTACCACCCCTGGATCAGTGTGGAACCATCTGTAGAATGGGATAGTGTAGTACGATGAGGATTAAAGCGTAGGACGACTAACGTGGAGAGTCAATGACCCACAGCGTCATTTCAAACTCTTTTCAGAAGCAAATAATGAATGCCGCTAACAGTTAAGTAAATCAGGTTGTAAAATGTTACAATGTAGTTCCTGTCATTCTTAGACTTTCAGATGCCCCTATTACTGTGAACCCCGATTTGTGAATCCCACATTTTATGAGCGATTTTACGAGGAACGCGATTCATAAATCGAGGGTGGACTGTATGTACTTGTATTTTATGTGTGTGAAAAAAGAGAGAGCGATAGAGAAAAACTCTCCCGCTGCGGTCCGAAGAAGTGCAGTAGGAGGGAGGGATGGTTACTTAGTCACGGAAGACTTACACGACACGACCAATGGGAAAAAAATAAATAAAGACAGAATAAAAAAATCCTACATTGAATGTGCACTGCGTAACGTGCGACTTAATGATGGTGTACGGTAACTGCAATGCCATGGGATGGCCACAGCAATGAATACATGCTGCATGAGAGAAGTTTTGTCCAACGGATCTCGTGCAATGTGTTTATTTCACAGTAAAAGTGTACAAGAACCACTGGTATCGGTCACCCTTTGAAGAGCGCTATCCAGGTGCCGTCAGCACGTGTAGGGTGCAGACATGAACATCCCTACGCCGTAGCAGGTGGCCCTAAGGAACCGCTCCCTGCCAGAGGCCCCCAGCGACGATGGAGCGAAGCCTGTGAGAGAAAGAAAGTGGGTGAAAATTATTCAAAATACGTTGCGTATGCATGGATTCATCTTCTTGTCTAATTTTATTAGTCGTGTTCAACTTAGAAAAAGGAAGAGAAACCTAGTTCGTCACCTCTCAAAATATTAGTGCGCCGCAGATATTATGACCGGATGCAGAGACGTCACGCTCCTTCTTGCGCGAGATAATGTAATCCATCGTACTCACTCTGTTTCCGTATTGGTTGTTAACACTGGCCGCATGACACTGCGCTGCGGCAGAAAGTCTGCTTTGCCGGCTGATGGCGCATAGTGGCGCTACGGTATTCTTCCGGAGCGCTATGGCGTCTCCTTATCTCGAACGGCGTGCCTAGTTGACAAACTATTGTCATGTTCAGCTTAAAAAGGAAGAGAAAGCTAGTCGGTCAGCTCTGAAAACATTACAGCGCCGCAGATAGGATGGTTGGAATCAGAGAAGCCATGCTCTCTCCTTCCGGCACATAATGTAATCCATTATACTCACGCTGCTTCCGTATTGGCTGCTAATACTGGTCGCATAACACTACACTGCAGCAAAAAGTGCGTTCCCCTATTGATGGCGCGTTGCGGCAATGCAGTATTATTCCTGGCGCGCTATGGTGTCTCCTTATCTCCAACGGCGCATGTAGATGACGGACTACATTTCTTTTCCTTCCTACGTTGAACACAAGTATACTTTTTTTTCCTTCTTAAGTTGAACAGGACTATAGTCTTTCTTATACTGAATCATAATGCGACCACTGAAGCAATGAAGGTTCACAGGGTTGACAGCGGGTCACGTGCCAGGGTGTGAACTGCTGACATCTCAGCGAGTGCTGGTCGCGTGGATCTTCCACAGTGACTCCTTGACACAAGGGCCGGGAACCCTGTCCCACAGAACCCTAACCCACAATGCAGAGCAGCGACATTCATCCAAACCCGTGGGGACCGGACTTGGCCGAAGAAACGTTACCACAAGACAGCCACAATCCGTTGGTTATGGGAGGCGTTACCTTGCGCTGCTTGCTTCCTTCTGCTAAACTTTACTTTCCTACTATTTCCTACTATTTTCCCTAAGGCCATCGCTTAAATTCAGCATGCTATGTGTGCATCTCACATACATCTGTTAAAGATGTATGCAATGATTATTTTCCGCTACATTACTTGCATGTGTTCTGTGGCTGGTACGTCACTTTTGTATTACAGAAAGTCAACAGAGGAAGCAAAATGGAGGAGCGTATCGGGGTTCCATACGCCCGGTTCTCGTTGGTTCGTACAGCAAAATGAAGGCGGCGGTTAACTTCGGATCGCTGCTGCCCTCAGAAATGCATGCCATATATTTCCGACAATTAATTTATTTCGCTAGCAGATCACCCATCCATACTGCTTCAGATCTCTGCTTCAACGCGTCGTAGGCTGTAAACGGGTTCATCCGTGCCGCCGGCAAGTAAAGTGTTGGCACTGTCGAGGACGATTTCGCTGATAATATATCATTAACAACGTGTAGTGGGTGACAGCGATAACAACACTAGTTCTACATGCACCAAGAATGGCCGCAACACTATGCACAGGGCTTCCCTCGCCTCCTTCGCCGACCACCGTTTCCACCATCCATACCTCCATCGGCGCGTTCCGCAATTGACACATGACTTGGCAGGGTTGCTCGCTAACGGAGCAGCTTCGCTGTAGTCTAGCCGACGGAAGCTCGTCGACTAACACTGTCCATGACAAACGGATGACTACGTCACACGCGGGGATAGGGAGATCGCATTGGCGGTGAGCCACAGTCCGTTCTCTAGAGTATTACCCACTGCAAGGGTCGGAGGTTTACCGAGACTTTGGTTTCTTTAAATACTCCTAAATTTCGTGAAGCACCAAATGCGCGTCTTCTTCAACAATTTATTTATCGTGCGCATCAATATACCGCTGCCACCGCTGCGCTCAAGACATCGCGGCCGATGTGGCGAAGAGGCACACCCCCCAGGGTTGGCATTGTTGATACGTACTTATACGTACGTTACGATACGATACGTGTTATAGGTTATTTGAAAAATTTGAGGAAGTGCTAGGTCTTTTCTGGCCGCATCGATATTTTCACTGCCGAGTCTCTGAGCTCCGGTGGTTGACAGGACCACATTAATATATCTACTATTTATTTTCTTATCTTCCTCAAACGTATCACCAACTGTGCCGGTATCTACCCAGGAAGGCAATGTCGTGAAGATCGCGGATGAGGAATCGGATATCATATCAACATCTCCCGTTTTTAACCACTGTGATTCCGCTCTCTGGCTTGCGCCAAGAAACATCTATCCCCTCCCCCCAAAGTGAAGACATCGCCTCTGGCGCTCGTGGACGTGCCAATTCAGTCATACTTTTAATATCTAGCCTTTTGTGATGGAAAGCCTCAGCACTCATTTCAATTTTGTGAGCCCAGTCACTTTCATACTGTTTGATGTGTCTCTAGGGCCTTACCTTGGGCAGCAGCCCTGATTGAACGCTGCAAGGCTCGATGATGCAACGCTTCCACCTCGGGAACGGCGCCTGCGCAGAGGGTCGTTAGAAAGTGCAGCTCATCGAGCACGAAGCCTGACACGAATACTCACCCCAAGCGACCAGAACGAACAGAATAATGATGGCCGTCTTCATGATGATTGTCTTCAGAGCCTGCCGTGAGAGGAGGAAAGTGATAATTGTTACAACCTTTCCCATTCTCTCTGTTTCCGATTATCTAAGTTTCTGGGTCAGCAATCAACACTTTCTTGTGGACGGTATTGTTTCTTTGAGCTTTTTTTTGGTTTCCCAAAGATTGGAATCCGCGAATCAATTGTGACTATGAGCGTGTGGACACTGTGGTTGTGGACACATGGAGAGACGACAACAGGAAGGAGTGGAGGACACGTATCCTGGGCCTAGTTCTTGGAGAATCCTTGAGGTTGAGGACGTAATAGGGACAGAGGCAGTAGACAGGGAGAAGGAAGGACTAGGACACTTCCTGACCTCAAGGAACTCGTACCGCTCTCGTCGATACGCCAGCCTGTTTGCATTTTGATGTTCGGCTCGTCACTTTCTTGAATGTAACGAGCTTCTTTGGATGGTTTTGTAGTTCAGCAAGCTGTTCCTTGTGAATACGTCATTATTATAAGTACAGTTCTCTAAGTGCGTACGATCGGTCCACGTTTGAACCCGTACTCCCCATTCCCAAATATTAGGCCCGGATAATAGCGGGACATCCAGATAAACCAAACTCAACAGGAGATGAGCCATCCGTTCTCAACAACAATTCCCTATTCAAAAATCCTACAAACTTTCTTACAGGACTACAACTTTCTTGTAGGAATTCTAACAAGGGATGTGTATTCCTACAGACGTTCTTACAAAGAACATATCTTCTCACACAAAATCATCCAAGTGAACTTCTGATGGTGCATCTTAAGAGAAGCTTCAAGCATGTTTTTTTGAGAAAAAAGATGTACAGCTCCGTAAGATATCTCACGACTTCTAAGAGAACTTCACAATTACTCTCAAGGTCTGCAAGAGAAACTCGATCTGATAGAATTTCTCACAGCAACCCCCTCACCTGTGTGTCATGCGACAGACTGGCGTCGTGTTTCTCTCTCTAATGGTACTCACTACTGTGGTTCTCGAGAAGGGAGAGGGGGAAGGAGCACTGTGCCGCCTCATGCGTCGAAGATGAGATTTAACTTGCGGAAACAAAACAAAAACAAATGTATCGGGTGGCTCTATCGGAACTGGCCTTATCTTGGGTTGCATTTTCTGTCTCCTTTTAATCTTTTTCCAGGACGCGAGAGGCGATAGTGTGCTCTTTCTCCCTCTCACATTGAGGGTGAAAGAAAGACGCGTCTTCTAAGAAGCGCAATGAACAAAATAAAGAAAAAAATGGCGTTCCTTCACGAATTTTTTGCGGGCGATCTATCGAGCGGATTTTTGTTCTGAAAACGGCTACGATATCAGGTGACCGAAATGAACAGATGTTCTCATTGGGACAACTTTGTAGCTTTTATAATTAAAAAGTTAATTAATGAAAGTTAATTAAGACATTGCCTTTGGACTTTGCTAATGCCCTGCTAGGGAGTGCCCTTTAGCATATGCTATATTGCAATTGATTTCATCTTGTTAAAAGTGTTATATATATTTTTAAAAAATATGTTCACACTTAGCGTGGACACCCTGTATGTAGAAACGCAATGTCACAACCGACATTAGGACGTTCTTGCTTTCTTTTCTTTCAGATGCTGATCAACGATATCTTAATGAGAAGCCCTCACTTCTACCGAAGGCTACAACGCTGAGTTCTTTTTTTCTCCACACGCGAGCTTTTTAACGATATCAATAAAGAGTGAACAGATGACATATATTGGCACTTGCTGTAGAACGTCATTTCTTTACTGTCACCTGCAAATCTTATAGGAACATTTGGACTGCGTCCTGTGAGAAATAAGCTATAAGAATGTCATCGAGATACCCTTAAGGGCAGCTTTATGACATATCGTAGATATTCTGTGAGATGTTTCTTGTGAGAATTCCTGTAGGATTTTTCAATACAAGTAGTTAACCACGTCTATTTGAGAGAACATAGAAAACTAGTCCATCATGACCTCCATAATTAATACTGCGGACCAGTTGAGATACTGCAGTGTTTCCCAAAGTGTGGGAACTTGAAATAAAAATATAAAAGGTGACAACAAACTACCGTAATTTGACGCGTATTAGCCGCGGCTGATGCGCGCTATTTTGTTCTCACGGGCGCTCCGGTGCGGCCTATCCGCCGGTTATCCACCGGTGCGGCCTATGTGATGACTATTCTTCCCTGGTATTTTCCCCATACACTGGTTTTAACCAAAGGGCCCACAGCATCTTTGGAACTGCACCGCCCTGCCGATGCACGAATAGTGCGTAACACGGTCGCGTACACATTCGACTAGATTGATTTTCCTGGTGTCTTCCCGGAAGCAGCTTTAACGAAAGTGGTGACAGTGATTCATGTCTTCTGAAAGAGCACTGACCCATCTATCCATGAAAAGGACATGTCAATGGCGCAAACCCCTCTTGCTGGAACACTAGAACTGACCTCCTCTGGTGTACTGCATGCCGACCCCGGAATATGAACAACGCGGTTTACGGCCGTCTCTACGGTCTCCTTTGTCGCACAAATCAGTGGCGTCGTATCGTCCGCGACTTATTTGCGAGTGCGACTTATCTGCCTAGAAATTTTTGAAAACGTTCTGAAAAGCGGGCCCTGCGGCTTAGCGTTATCTGCGGTGCGGCTTATACCCGTGAAATTACGGTATATGTTCTTAGCCACACGATGCCCTCCAACTGTTCTGGTTCCCAAGAAATCTCGTGGCACCGGACTCCGAGGAACAGAAAACAAGCTCAGTTCAGTGAGCAGACTCCTGTGCGAACATTTGTTGCCCGGCTTGTTCACACTGACCGTGTCCAGCGTGGAGTCAAATTTCAGCACCAATTTCGCGTATTACTATTCATGCAATCAAATTGAATAGCTTGTAGCATCGCGAAAAGCATCGGGGGGCAAAATGAGTCGCAAGATAGCAGAGTGCTGGACGCCGTGGCTGTAGAGAGTCAGGTCCTGTAAATACCTATATGTGAAGTTGAATCGAAACACATTACTCTTCTGTTCAAATAATGCGCATAACGCTCTCAGTCGTACATATTCGAGAGTCAACACGCGGGGTACATCACGTGGACGATATCTAATTGTTTGTTGCGTACCCCCAGCTCCGTTGATGATAATCATCATAACCATGAAGCATGTTTCATAAAGGCCTCAAAAAACTGGACTGCCAATGTAGATGGGTAGAAATCCAGCGAACCGGTAGAATGTAGGAAGGGAGTTGCCTCAGGACAGAAGACGCCGATATTTCGAACAGAGACTGTTCTTCTTCTGGGCAGCGTCCTCATCATTGGCATGGTATTTAAAGGGTTAGGTGTGACGTGTTTAAAGGTTCATGCGAATTGTGGGTCAACAGCCCGGAGGGAAGAAAGGTTCCGTACGGGCTTTTACGGCGGAATGGCTGCTTTGTTAGACTGTGGAGGGGATTATGTGAACGTAGTGCTGCCAATGTGCTGTACACGGGTAAGGTATGAAAGGGGGGGAAATCTAAAAATGGGGGAGGGGGCTGAAATTTCGTTAAAAAATTTCCTTCCCTCTGCATGTACCCTAACTTATTCACCGGGGTAAATGAGGGCTATTCTTGGGTAGATTCCTCTTGCGTTCCAGGAGATTCATGTGCTCATTCCGGAACCGCCGCCCAGATAAACTAAAGCAAATTGCACGGAGCGAAATCGTTGTCTGAAGTGAAATTGTTTTTCCCGCGATAGCGCGGGATCCCTATCAGTAAACCCCGGTATTCAGCTGGTCAATTTGTCGCTCAAACGGTTCAAAGGACTAGGGACTTAGAAATATATATTTTTTTTTTACATTTTCAATAAAACATTGCACGACTGTCAAAGAAGCATGTTGACTTGGTAAGAGGCTTAATTTTGTGCTGCCTTAGTAAACAAAATGACGACGTCAGTATGGTTGTCGTTTTAGTGTTTGAGTCTCTTCATACACGCTCTTAGAAACAAAAAGTGGATCAGTTACACCTGTTAGAAGGATTAGAAGAAGGAAATAGTTGTCGCATATGTTGTGCCAAAAAGGTTACAAAGTTTAACCTGCTACCTCACTCTCAAAACAGAACGTCACCGCACAGCACCTTGTCCGGCAACCATCGTCACGAATGATAGGGACACCGGTTGTGATGCGGCGAGCAATGGGATGTACGCCTTTTTGTAGAAATTTCTATATGTAATAATTGCTTTCACCGCCTTTTTGCATCCTTTATCAGAAGCTATGTTGCCCTAGGTGGTAACCATGGAAGTTACCACCTTTTCACACCCTTTTTCCTGAGGGCGCCGCTGCACGCAAAGAGCACCCTGTCCGCAACCTGCTGCAGCAAGGATTGTTTCCGACACAGCTTGAACCGGGAGGGATGGAGTGCGAAGGAGAAGAACACAGGAGACGGACATATGGCACTTCCCGCTAACACACTTTTCGGAGTAAAATTTAACCTTCGAGTAAGCCCTGACACGCGGGCTAGCTACGACTGCTTTGCGGTGGGAGTCCCGCACTGTGGCGAAGGTCACCTTGCCGAAAGAAGTTCGCTGCTGGCGATCTTCCTTTCGCTCAATGGCGCCCTCTGAAATGTGGCTCGAGACTATAACACTAATGGGCCTTTCCAATTATTAAATTAGCTTCGAAATGGCTTTTTAGCTTCATCAGGTAAATAGCTAAAGGAGAATAGCAATCTTCGCTTGCGCAAAGGCAGCAAGCGAAAAGGAGTACCTCCTTTGTCGCCTGTCGTGCTAAAGAAACGCCGTTCGGAAGGGTGTCCTTTTCTGGAAAGGCCTTTAGGTTGCCTCGCACAGGTTATCAGTTGACGATGTCCGTCAGTAATTCATATTAATTTGTGGATTGAGCGAATCCGAACGGATGCATCAGTCCCCCGTTTGCTTGATAAGGATCGCTTGCACGACTTCCCTGCATACCTTCTCTGTAGTTCTAAATTTTATCGTGGGTCTCATCTGGGCAGAACGGGTGAGCGGCCGCACTTTCTCTGGTGATCCTGCATTGCAGTAGACAGGTTACCCCGTTCACCTTCTAGTGTTTTTTTAGGGATAGCGTTAGGCACCGGGTAAGGGTTGTCTGCGGAACACGCGTATCTGCGTATATACTCCCGACCCTCCGAACCCCCCGAGAATCGACAAAACTTGGCAGTCTATAAGACGCAGCACTTTTCTGCCAGTGGCTCCTGGTTTATCCCTCTTCACCTCTGCTTCGGTTCAATATGTTATTTGGGTCAACGGGCACCCGTACCGGGACCCCGTCTCCTCTAATATGTGGGATAGCTGGTGCTCGTAGGGAATAGCCGCACCCCAGTGACCGCTCCATCAAGTCCTCTTCTCCGACGGGTGGCTCCCAACCTCTCACGTAGCAAACTACTCGCAATGGCGACTATGATGTCCTCCGTGTAGCCGACATTCCTGAGTCTGCCAATCTATTGCCTTAAGTTGGTCCCGGTCTGGTGCTGGTAGGGTGTTTTTTACAGCTGCGGTAATGCAGGTTTTGGCAATGACACGTGTTATTATTTTGAAATCGTTGGAAGAAAAACGGAGCAATGGCTTATCAGTTATTTGCTTGCATACCTCCACCGAAGGTGATCTTCTTTGTTCGTTAGGATACGCGTTATGTACTGTACTGTACGCATCGTACTGTATTATATTGTATTCTACTGTATCGTATTACTGTACAACTGCACACACACAGTATAGAGTAGAGTACCGCGCAGTAGAGAACTGTACTGGGTTGAGTAGTGTTGAGTATTGTTGAGTACGTAGGGTAATGTACAACCCAGTACAGTGCTGTACAGTTCTGTATAACACAACAGAACTGTTACAGTACTACACTGTACTACAGTACAGTGAGGATTATATTAGGAGGGTGTCTCTTTTTTTCAATACAGATTTTTCATTAAAAAAAACTGTAAGGGCTCTAGACATCCTGTTTTCGCTTCTACCATCTCTGGGTCGGCGGACGTTCTTGGAAATCTGTTGCTCAAGCGTCGAATGACTAATTACCTAGAAATCGTTCATTTACTTTCTAGTTATAAAAGCTACAAGGTCGCCTCAAGGGGAACACCTGGTCCCTTATGTCACCTGATGCCGTTACCGTTTTCAGAACAAAAATCCGTTCGGTAGATCGCCCGCAGAGAATTCGTGAAAGAATTTTGTTCATTGCCCATGTCCCAAGACGCGTCTTCCTTTCATCTCCAATGTAAGAGGCTGAAGGAGCCACGTCACGCGTCTTAGATGAGCTCGGACTTGCGGAAACAAAACAGAAAAGAAATGTATTGGGTGACGCTATCCGAATTGTCTTTATCTTGGGTTGCATTTTCTGTTTTCTTTTAATCTTCTTCCAGGACGCAGGAGGCGATATTGCGCTCTTTCTCACCTTAGGGGCGAAGGAAACACCTTCTCCGAAGATGCGTAACGAACAAAATAATGAAAAAGTGCTGTTTCTTCACGGATTTCTTTTTCTTTTTTTAGGCCACCGATCGAAGGGATTTTTGTTCTACGAAAGGCAACGGTATCACGCGACCGATGGTTCCAGATGTTATCATTCGGACGACCTTGTAGCCTTTATAATTACAAGGTTAATTAACGGTTTTTCGGTAATTAGTCATTCGCTGGTTGAGCAACAGATGGCCAAGAATGTCCGCCAGCCCAGAGATGATAGATGTGAATACAGGATATCTATAGCCCTTATAGTTTTTCTGAAAAATTTGTATCGAAAAATAAGACACCCTGTATAGCACAGCAGTGTACGTACTTACGCACTCTGCCGTGGAACGTGTGCAAACCGCATTCCATAAAACGTCGCGTGTTTCGGAGAACGCACTGTCCGTACGCACTACATTGTACTGCGGAACGTTCATTGCGCGCACTGTATACTCTATGGATGTTCTGTACTGTGGAACGTACCTAGAACCAGGGTTGGGAAGTTAGTTGGCAAACTAGGTAAAGTATTGGCTGAAACGTAGTTACAAACTAGCTCTGGGAATGTAATTGTAACTAATAGCTTAAGCATATTTTTCTGTAGGTCACTACAGTAGTTAGGTCACTGCGGCCAACAACTACTTCCTATTTTCCCCTTTTCTTTCAGCGGTGTCGTGCGGCGTAGTGTTCGGGCAACAGGCATTTTCCTAGACTTGGGCAGTTTTGACTCTCGCTCACTCAAGTTATTTTCCCCATTTTTCGGAAGCTCTCATGCAGTGCTAACAACCCCGACTATTTTTTTTTTTTTTTGATTATCCACGCAGGTCACGATCATCCACGTCTAGCAAGCGCGAAGGATTCATCGTAACAAGTACGGCTATAAATAAATATTGTACTATGGAAATTGTGCTTTTTGAACGTGAAACTGAAATGAACTGTACTGCAGTGACACTGGCTCAACAACGATGCAAAAGGGGAAAGACGAGAGAATCACTAATATAATATATAGGAACAAATATAGGAACTAATAGGAACTAATATAGGAACAAAATCGAAAAACGTTCTCGGCCGTCACAAAATTTACCGAAAGATCCGCGTGCTTACAAGCGGACGCGCAATCAGAGAAAGCACATGTATAGCCATATAGGAGGTTGATGAAATAGGTTGATCTTTCGGCTGTACACTAGTATAGCGTTAAAAACGGTGAATCTTACGAAAAGTGTGCTGCTTTCGGGTAAGAAGGGAGTTGAAGAAACTGGATTTCCAAGAACTCACGTTAAGAGTTTCCTATTGTGCTGCACAGTTGCCTTTCGTTTTCTAAAAGCAGCTTGGGTCAGGACTAGTGAAAACATGAACATAAACTTACCAGATGATAGCAGACGTCAGTGCTGAAGAATTAATATCGAACAGCGTTTCGTGGCGTTTATAAGGGCGCCCGTCGTGATTTCCGTCCGTCACGTGCACGACACGCGCGTCGTCCCAATTGGCTGCTCACTTCAAATCCGAAGAGACGGCATTGCCAGATTGTAATGAGGGTCACGACGAAGGAGGAGAATTGGATGTGAAGGAGATTATTTCTCACGTTTCGGAAACCACTCTGAAGCGACATGGAGAGGAGGAACCCCTGCGATGACTGAAGGGGTTGCTGAAAAGAGAGAGAGAAAGAAAGAGGTTGGCAACAGGCGACACACTCTTTTGTACATCTGAATGTATGGTTATCCACTATCGATAGAAGATGGTTGCTTGAAGGAAAAGGATAACACGTATAACAAGTCGTCGTGGTCAGTGCGAATACGATTACGATAACCGCCGCATTAAAAAAAAAAACGAAAAGAGAAAACGCTAGAAAAATTTATCAGCCCGGTGGGCTTGCTGAACAATTGCGCTAGCATTAGCAAATTCCGGATGCAACTAACACGAATGGAATACTGCTTCAGTGGAATACACTATACATACGCACCAAGTCACGAACGGAAGAGACGTCCCTTCCAACCCACACCATGCACGCCCACGCACACATTTATACAAAGGTGTCATTCGAATGGTCTCGTATGACCTCTCTCTCTTTGAAGTTGTTCAAATAATTTGCACAGTGGTTACACTAAAACACCAGCATAAAGCCAAACAACGGCCATCAAGATTCTTAAAGCGACTATGTCATCCGAAAATGCGTGTATGAGAACGAGAGGACAGAGAGTGGCATGGTTGTGGTCACAACTGGACGAAGAAAAAGCTCGGAGGGAAAGCGTGCAGAGGGTGCGACGTAAGGGGCACGGACAGAAGTGCACGGGATTGAGTTCTGCGAGGAAAAAGACTTTGGCCTGTCAGTCTGCACCGGCTTCGATTTCTACCGCCCGGCTCTTGGTTCTGATTCATATCTGGTTCCGGGTTCTTGGTTCCGGCTGCTGTTCTGGACACCAGCTCCTGCCTCTGGCTCGGAGTATTGATTGGATGCTGGCGTTGCGTTGTCTGCGCCGAGAGTTACTTCTGCTGGGTCTGCGTGCGACGTGCTCCAAGTACAAGCGACAGGCCCATTGTCTCGACCTATGCTCACCGTAAAGTTTCTGCTTAAAAACAGTTTGACTCTGTCTCATGCTAGCTTCTATCCGAACTACCATTAGGGCTCTGGCGTCCGCGTCCAGTGTAGGCACTGCGAACTGACCCGTTGTCACGTTGGTTGACTCATAGCCTGCCGCATCCTTGAGAGGTAGCAAGCGAGCTGGTGGTATAGATCCATAAAATGTGTTCTTTTATTTTTTATTTTCCCCCGGTCTAGGGTTTTTATGTTATACAGACAGCAATGTTCGGCACCGCTTCACAGTCTCGGCCAAGTTTCTCTTCAGAAAAGAGCCTACATATTAAATAGACGAGTTCCAAAGTGTCGCACTCCCTCCGCAGCCAAGGAAGCCCCAGCGACAGTAACATCGCGATGACGTACTTCAAGCACACCAGTGGGAACGCACCGCAAGCGATTGGCTTCGAGATCGTCTTCTTCACGTTCGCACCCCAATGTACTAAGTGAAAAGTTCCCCGTAAATTCGCCGACTTTCGAATACCAAGGTGATTCCACACGGTGGAACACAGTGCTATATTCCTCTGGCCCTATGATACGTCCGACGCTAACTCAGAAGTGACATTCTCCAAGCCGATCGCAGACTCTCCGCGATCTGCAAACGCCGTCTGATCCGCCGGATAGCCTGATCCATTTGCGATAGTTACCAAAGACCCTCCGGCCGCTTCCTGATTGGACTTGTCCTCACCAAAGGGGCTACCTGATTGAGCGTGTCCGGGTGACGTTTTCCCCACTTTCCGGAGAGGTAAATTCGGCATGCTTTCAAAGTCCTCTGCTCTTGCAATGCGTTACAGCAAATTGCGTAGAAACTGCTCTACTAATTCGCGGCAGATTTCCGGCGTTATTGTCGTTGATGAACGAGGAGTAAAAGCGCATTTTACAGCTTCGGATTTGACCGAGACGGACGCGACATTCCGTTTAAAGAACTTCAAAAGTGCAGAATACCAAGTGGCTCTGTCGCAAGCCATGTATATTACGATGATTCAGGTCTGTGTACTAGAGACCTGAACATTTGCAAAGCTTCCAGCACCGGGGTAGTACTTCTGGCAATCGCCACTTCGCTATGGGATTTGGCGCTAGCTAGCACTATTTGTTACCACTTGATTTGCCGAAACGGCAGCAGTGTATGGTGGGCTGTGTTGACAACCGTGCCACGTCGAGACTGGGAGTTACCTGGGTTCGAATCCCGGTGCCGGCTGTGGTGCCTGGGGTTTTTCTTGGGTTTTCCTCAGACACCTTCAGACATATGTCGGCACAGTTCCCTCGGAAGTCGGCCCACGACGCACATTCCCCCAGAGCGTCAGTCGGGACGTTGCCCACCTCTGTGATGCCGACAAAGGCGACCTCTTTCATCGCCACGACCGCCACCGATTATTTCATTTTCCACGATTCGAGGGAAAGAAGAGGAATGCAGTACTTCATCTTTCTTTCCAACGATATTGATAAACATGTACATACGTACAGAGACCCCTCTACTCCAAACATCAACGTGCACGAAAGCGTAAAGAGACTTTTGATATACGCCCCCCCCCCCCCCACCCCATTCCGCCTTCTTGGTAATACACGGGTCTCTTTTGGACATTTGTAGTGCACAAACTTCATTTTCCTCTTCGGCAGATCGTTTCTGTTCGGGCCAGTTATATGCTCTTAACATAATGTGGTTTCTTTCAGTAAGCATAGCCTGGGATTCACAGGATTCACATTTGAGGTGCACTTTAAAGAATCGCGAAGTGGTCAAAACTTCACAGACGGACCAGTGTGGTGTTGCCGGTTACTAGAGCGTGGATTTTTCATGGAGTGGATGTTTCTTTTTTTTTTCTCTCTCTCTCTCGATATGGCTTCGTGCCTATACGACGACAAATTCGACTCAACCAGTTTATCCCATTTCCTAGGACTGTGCATATATATATACGTCAAAACTAAATATGTTACTTGAGAGCAGCAGCTGCGTCTCGTTGTAACTGTGTATTCTCCGTCTTTGTTGCCTTAGGATGCATTTGATGCCACGTAAGATCCGGCAGGCTGGTTTGGACGTGGTCTCAGATTTTCCTTGAAAAATTAACATGTTCTTGGCCGATATCTCTAGCTGACGAAAGCCGTTTGTTTCATGTCTCTATATCGATCCGTTGTCGAGAAAAAAAAAAGCGACAAGTCAGGTAGAATTCGCTTTGATCGCACTTTTCATTTTCTCGAAGTTTCCTCGCCCCTGGCGTAGAGGCGACGTCCGAAAAAAAAAATGCATTTTTATTCGTGTTGTCTACATAGAGTAAAGTGAACTGAAGTGTACAAAAATGATCTACAAAATCCAAACTATATGTAAAAAAAAATGGCAAACTTGGCCAGTCGTTGGCTTTACTGTCTGTTCTGCGTAGCATCCGTGGAAAAATTTCTGATGAGGAATATGCCATTTTATTCGTCGTGAACTGTGCTTTCCCGTGATATAAGCTTGGTACTTCTAGGTACAATGACTGACACACTGCAACAACGCAAATATGG
Organism: Ornithodoros turicata; assembly: GCF_037126465.1. Taxonomy (NCBI): domain Eukaryota; kingdom Metazoa; phylum Arthropoda; class Arachnida; order Ixodida; family Argasidae; genus Ornithodoros; species Ornithodoros turicata. The sequence continues at coordinate 268,504 of NW_026999429.1, forward strand.
GATAAGTAGGAGAGTAGAGCCACTTTCTGAAAAGCCACATCATTTATCGCCTCTGTGTTGTTTTTATGGTTGTCTAAGCGCTTGCGGTTGCAGAATGTGCGTTAATAACGAAGACTGATTTATTTTACCGGGTCATCCCCGATAAAATGCTCAGGTTTTGGCTTTGTATTCAACGGCTTTCATAACAAAAACAAAAGAAAACATTCCACATAGCGTTCCGGTGAATGAGACAGTCAAGCATAGACGGACAAACACAACAGATGCCTCACAACGTCCAATTGCCATCGACAATCAGAGGGTGTGAGTTCGAATCCGACTATACGGGCGTCTTTTCTTAAACACTCAGCATTCAATATTGCATATATGCGTATGTATACTTAGGTTTCCCACTGCATATTTCGAACATGGTTAGTGCGTACTTGCATGTATATTTCACGAGTCTTAAGTGCATATTTATCTGCCTCTACCCTATGGTCAGGGCTGTCTCGCCACGTAAAGCCACGAATTTATCAAGTATGCCGACGAACGCTATGCAAAACTAAGGCAGCTCGCCGTGGAAAACAGGATGCATAGAACGCGCCCAGACATCCGCAGTTTTGATATCGAATGCGCTTGAACGTTGCTCGTTATTTCACGGAAGTAGTCGCATATTTTAGGACTGCTCATTCTCATGAATTGTATTGAGAGCTTTTCGAAACCGCCGGAAAGTTGTGGTAATCTGCGTTGTGGGTTGCTACTGTGCATCCTGCTTCTGAGATCGTAGCATGGAAATGGTGCCGAATTCGTGCTTGCTATCGAAGCCCCAGTAACAAGGGCGGTATGTTAGAATCAGTACGAGCGCAATGCCTGAAGCCGCTTGGAGTACAGGACGGGGGGGGGGATATGTTGATTTAAAAAAAAGAATGGTTAGCCAGGTAAAGAGCCGTGTCGCTATTCCAAAAAAAAAAAGAAAAAAAGAAGAAAGACAGAAAGAAAGAAGAGGCACTATACCAACACGCAGTTCATGAGTCCTGAGGCTCAGAGAAACCGGAGGAGAACGGCGGTAGCAGAGAGTTAGGAGAAGGCGCTTTTACAACAGAAAAGCAGAATATTTACCATACACTGCTTAGGCACTTTGGTTGACTTTCAGCTATGGCTGTCGCTCAAAGTTTCATTCTGTCGTTCCAGTGCGCTTACCTGCAACCGTGTCTGCGCGGACATTGAAACCAAACGACGTTCCACCGAAGCCCAAAATGCCCATCAAATCCACCGAAGCCCAAAATGCCCATCAAATCCAACGTTGAGTATGGTTGTGGAATGTGGAATGCAAAGCTCTGACTTTAAATTTACGTAGGTTACACATGGAATTTCAACGCGTGGCCCCGCACTGCGTAAATTTAAGGCACTTTCCTCGCTGACCGACCAACGGCAAAGAGGGGTACGTTAGCCATACGCCGATTCTCCGTACAAAAATTACGGGATAAGGACTGTGCTCTGCACAACGTTTTCCCAGGATGCTTTACATCAAGATTCCGCGTGGGAAATGCACTCATTAAAAAACGTTGATTTCTGATGGGTGAGTCAAGAAAAATTTTCTGTGCGTTTCTATAGCGCACATTCATTCGTGACCGAACAACAACAAAGGGGGCAACGTTAGCGCGACGCTCATTCTCTGTACAAAACCCTGCTGGAAATAGTAGGCACGATCTCAATCATTGCTTCCCGAAATTTTAATGAGATTCAATGAGAAACCAGACTGCCAATTCGTTCAACGTGTGGAAGAAAACTCTTTCTCATCGACTGAATTGGAAGTTAAAGCAAGGAAGCTGCCTTCGGGCGAAACCGGGATCCGTCGTGTTCTGTGGCGAAGCCCAAACCAACGAAGTAAGGAACTAATTCAAGGAATTGGTTCAGCAGGTGTCAATGAGAAATGTTGATTTCCAATTGATTTAATGAGATCCGACATGTTGTGTGTTACAGAGTGCATCAGTAGAAGGAATGGGGAACTGGCCTAATGTGTATCAGTGAGAAACTGCTTTCCAATTGGATTAATGGGATCCACCATGTTGCATTGGCGCCACTACAATAATGAAGAAGTCAGTTGCTGAAGGAACGAGTGTAATGGTGACCAACGGTTCATCATCACTCTCAAATTAAGGAATAATATATGATTACTAAGAACGCAGTTCGTTGGTGTTGAGGATGAACCAGCTCGAATCAATTCAAACAAATGAAATTCCAGAACAGGATTCGTATTGCAAGTGAAATATGAATGAAAATTTGAAATTAAAAAGTATTCCGAACAAATGAACTGAGGAGGCGAGCAGACCGTCGGCCGCGATGTCGCCAAGAGGGCGCGTTGTGATGCATTTCCGTACCGCACCACATAGTGGCTCGTGTGAGTTGAAAATTGTTCGCGTTATTTCAAATGTTTGTGAACATATTATCCTCAAAAGTAGATATATACCGTGGTACCTTGGTATTACACCTCTTACTGTAAGCTATTGTTAATGCATTCCGTACAAGATTCAGTGGTTATAGTATGTGGACGGTCAACGGATTAACCAGTCTCTGGCGAAATGTTTGAGTGTTAGGATGTGCACGGTCGCTCACAAGCAGTCGGCGTCATTCGTGCTTGATTTCGAGGATTTCACCCGTGTCGAAGGTCAGTAGTCGATTTGTCAAGGATTCCCGTTTTTTCAACGCCGCTTTGCAGGTTTTTACCCCGGCTCGCAGGCACTACGGCCGCTGATGGGGGGACCGTGCAGTCAGTGTGTTGCCATCTGGGCGATTCCACACGAAATGATCCAGCGGACCTGCTCGGCCCCCACAAAACGATCCCGAATTTTTACGAACACATTTTTAGCAGTCCCTAATAGTACAAAACGACACACCGCGAAACATTTCTTCCCAAATCTCAATGTGGCGGGTGCTAGACACGAGCAAAGTTCGCAGCGCTGGCGAAAACCGTACCTGGGGTGAACGGCAACTGCGGCTCATAGAAAGCACCTAGAACTGTGCGGGTTCTTTTGTGTATAGAGGAAACTATGCTCTACACAGCATCCAAATCCCGGTTGTCGTGCTGTAATCGGTGCAGGTATACAAAGGCCGGAAGTTTTGCAATTTTCCTCCTACTTCGCGATTTTTTTGTGGAAAATCAAACCATTAAATTTTAATGAGTATTTTTCCCTGACAAGGCCTCGTGGAATACTTCAACAGGAAAAATCGCAAGACACGTAACTTTTATAGTCATTGCAGGAAAAAAAGAGGAAGTATGCGATTTTTCCAAAATTTGCTACAATCGAGCATAAAACACGCAATCAAGAGGTCGGAAGAGACGCCTGAAACCAACGCAGTTTTATAGAACGAGCCTTCCTCTACAACATATTAAAAAATCTCGAGGGTGTTTTTTCGTATACAGGAGAAAATATTTTTTTTTGTAGTAGAGGGTATTACGACCACAGTGACCCACGTTGCATGTGTCCAGTGGGGCGCTATATTTGTTTCTTGGGCTCCTGTTTTAATCCCTTTAATTTTCAATTTTTCTCTGGTCTGGTTGGGTTTTAATGAGCAAGCAATATGCTGTGGCGCAGACTTCTGCGAGGTTACCATAGTCTTTGTTTCTGTAGCATAACACGCGTATTGCAATCCTGGGTGGTTAAGTTTATGGCATTGTTTCCACTGTGCGCGGTGCCGGCAACGGGGATTGGGGATTAGCGGTGATGGCCAGGTCTAAGTAATACTTTTTGTCGTGTGAGCTAAAGCCCTGCGCGGATGAGCTTTTTGACATCCGCATCCTATCCGAAAAATCCGCGTCTCCCACGGCACGCAGCAATAGTTCAGTTTCTATGCTCGATATATCAGGCCAATTTTCCAGGAAATAAACGTTATTTCCCGTCAGCACAAAATAGCGAGAAATAAAAATAAAAAATAAAAGCCAACAAAAAAAAAGCTGTCACCAAACTTCATCCACACTTCCTCTCTCTTGTTCCGACAGTGAAAACCCCGGAGCGGCATAGCTTTTGTAGCGAGCACAGGTCCTGAGCGTCCATGATGCTACCAAAGGATACACGGCAGCAAGTACAGATTTAGCTTCCACGAAAGATTATACGGCACGAAGCACAGCAACACATTTTGCACCAAACGGGATAAGCAGAGTTTATTGCAAGTGAAACGCAAGATCGGCGCCGAACGCGCACCTCGACTAGAGACGCCAGAGATCTCTCTCAGATGCGCGAGCGGCTTTCGTACACCTTGTACTCTATGTTGTGTACCTAGTGTGAAGCAAACTGATGGCGCAATCTCGCGGTTTATCCGAGTCTGACCCGCTCCTGGTCCGGCGCCATCCTCGTCCGATCCGCAGATCACAACAAGCGTCCATATTTCATCCGAACCCAGAAGTTTCTTGCGGATATCCGCGGGTATACGCTTCCATACGCGAGTGGTGCAAGGCTTTATACAGGGTGTTCAAAATTAAGCTTTCGCGAGCGCTACGCAAACACAGCGATGATAGGAAACCGGATGATAACCTTACGCTACTTGTGTAAGAAACAGGTGCTGCTAATTATGTAGCACCTGTTTCTTACTCAAGGAACAGAAAAAAATTGCACCAGTTTTCTTTTGTTCGCCTATTTATAAAGTGCTAGTGAAAGCTTAATTTTGAACACCCTGTATAGCTGTGGGCCTCACTGGAACCTAGGACAGCATGGACGATGAACCTTCCGTCGTTTCCAGTACTCCCATGTAAATGAGTTTTTTGCACGTTCGCCTTTTCCTCTAGCGTTATAATTTGTTAGACTTTTCGTGGTTAATATTTTTGCTGAATTGTTCACCATTTAAATGTGACAGTTAAAGGGAACTTTCATCAACTGAACATGCATCTATGCCCCTATAATATTCATATTGGTGAATTTGAACTCCACAGCGTTGAACTGGAGCCATGTTCCTTTGGTCCGGGTGGTTGTCATATTGAAAACCAACCAGAAAAAAAAAAAAAGAAATCGGAAATATGAAGCATTAAAACGGGAGCCCAAGAAACAAATATAGCACCCCACCGGGTACATGTAACGTGGGTCAGTGTGGCCGTAATACCCTCTACTACAAAAAAAAATATATTTTCTCCTGTATACGAAAAAACACCCTCGAGATTTTTTAATATGTTGTACAAGAAGGCTCGTTCTATAAAACTGCCTTGGTTTCACGTAGATGGGTAGAAATCCAGCGAACCGGTAGAATGTATGAAGGAGTTGCCTCAGGACAGAAGCCGCCGATATTTCGAACAGAGACTGTTCTGACTCGCCCAGAAGAAGAACAGTCTATGTTCGAAATATCGGCGGCTTCTGTCCTGAGGCAACTCCTTCCTGCCTTGGTTTCAGGCGTCTCTTCCGACCTCTTCATTGTGTGTTTTACGCTCGATTGTAGCGAATTTTGGAAAAATCGCATACCTCCTCTTTTTTTCCTGCAATGACTACAAGAGTTATGTGTCTTGCGATTTTTCCTGTTGAAGTATTCTACGAGGCCTTGTCAGGGAAAAATATTCATTAAAATTTAATGGTTTGATTTTCCACAAAAAAATCGCGATGTAGGAGGAAAATTCCAAAACTTCCGGCCTTTGTATACCAGCGCCGATTACAGCACGACAACCGGGATTTGAACGCTGTGTAAAGCATGGTTTCCTCTATCCGCTAAAGAAAACCGCACAGTTCTAGGTGCTTTGTATGAGCCGCAGCTGCCGTTCACGCCAGGCACGGTTTTCGCCAGCGTTGCGAACTTTGCTAATGCCTAGCACCCGCCACATTGAGGTTTGGGAAGAAATGTTTCGTGATGTGTCGTTTTGCACTATTAGGGACTGCTAAAAAAAATTCGTAAAAATTCGCGATAGTTTTGTGAGGGCCGAGCAGGTCCGCTGGATCATTTCGCGTGGAATCGCCTATCTGCGCTGTGTGCAACTTTATGTAATATATTTCGACGCTCACTTACGTTGACATGCTGCTGTTCCAGCACATTTTGCTTTATCTTTCGAAATGGTAATACTTGAAGCTTACCCCCGTACGACGCGGCTGGCATAGGGGCGTCGGCAGTTCCCAGCGGGTGGTCAAGACGGAATCTCAACTAAGCTGGATGGCCTTAATTGTCACGCAAGAAAGGCAAACTGGACGGGGCATTAAAAATCTCCTATGAAACACAGAAGAACATTATGCCATCGAGCTTCTTCTCGTTGGCACTGTTCGGACATGGAGATACACCTCCATGAACTAACTCATTGTGGGTTTATTTACTACGTGTGTTGATGATGGACAGAATGCTTTCGCAGCATCTAAGTGCTCATTTAGGTTTCTGTTCTTGGTGTTTACTATGTCTTGCTAGCGATTTTCAACCGCTTGGTGGATTTTCGCTCTTATAGAAAACAATACAAATAATTTTCAGCTTTGTATCTGCCACATCCAGTATTTTCACATCTTTCTGTATTGTTAGAATAAACGTTCACGCAAGAACACTATTGTGTGTAATTCATTTTTACAGCGAAAACATGCTTTCTGATGCAACAGAATAGTCACTGCACATTCAAAAAGTGCATCGGCAATGAGAATTACAATGTGACTTTAAACGGGAAAATCCTTGCTGCTGTACATTTGGCCAATGGGAAACCATGCTGGCCTCGTATGGGTGCGACCGAGTGCGGTTCCACTGCGTTCACATTGACATTTACAATGATTTCTCATTGAAACCCACTACATTCTTGTTGTTTTCAGTATGGTATTTGTCCAAAATTGTCGATTCGGAATGGTTAATTTTCGTCGCCTTCAATGAGAATTGTGAATGACATTTCTGGTCTATTTTGAATTGGACTATTTCCAGCAGGCGTGCTTCAAAATTGTATTTTTCATCGGCGCTGTTCGGACATTAGGGATACATCCCCACGAATTTACACATTATGGATTTACGTTCTGTGTATTGATGACGGACAGTATGCTTTCAAAACATGGAATTGCTGAATCAAGTTTCTACTCCTGTTGTTTGCTATGTCTTGCCAGACATTTTCAACTGATCGGTGAATATTCACACTTATGCAAAGCATCTGAAGTAGCCTGCACTTTTGTATCTGCCACTTGTAATATTTTCGTATCTAGTGTATTGTTATATGGGTAAGAATAAATGTTCACGCAGTAACAGCGTATAGTAACTCCTGTTACAGCAAAACCACGCTTTCTGCTTATTTGATGCAGCAGAATCGAATATTACTGCACATTCAAAAGGTGCATCGAGAATGACAATTTCAAGGTAACTTTAATAGGAAAATCTTTGCCGCGGCACATTGGGTCAATCGTAAAGTAGACTGGCCTCCAATGGGTGTAATTGAATGTGGTTCTACTTCATCCCCATTGACATTTACAGTGATTCCGCATTGAAACCCTCTAAATTCCCGCTGTTTTCAATATGGTATTTGTCAGAAATTGTCGATTCGGAAAGGGAAATTATGGTCACTTTAAATGAGAATTTTGAATTCGATACCCACTTAAACCGAATGAGATTTCTGCGCCATTTTGAGTTGGACTATTTCCAGCAGGACATGCGATTCACCGTTCGAATTCAAGAACCCGCAAATGATTGCAGCTCACCTGGAACCAGCAGACCTAAATGCTTAGACAAAAAGCGCGAGACGTTGTTTTTTCTTTTAATGTTTTGCCAGGACGCAAGAGGCGATAGTGTGCCAGTTCACCGTCGTAGCTTTAAACGGTTACTTTTCATTTAGCTGGGACACCCTGTACATGCATATACAGGTTTTAGTGCATATTTCGAATATGGTTAGTGCGTAGTTGCATGTATATTTCAATTTCAACATAATTTCCTTTCGGATGGAAGTGAGTAAAAAACAAGAAGGCTTGGCGAAGACTCTGCTCCCAAGAATGCGTCATACAACAGCATTACAGAGAAATTACAGAGAAGAAGCACATGAACAATATATGCATAATCTAAAAACCCCCGAGACTAGGGAACACGAAGGGACAGACGCAACACGAAGTCTCAAACACAGCTGAAAATTTTACTTCACAAACAAGAAATATATACAAAATAGGATATATATACTTATATAGTGAAGTAAAATTTTCAGCTGTGTTTGAGACTTCGTGTTGTGCCTGTCCCTTCGTGTTACCTAGTCTCAGGGTTTTTACATTATGCATCATCTTCACCAGCTCGCTTGCTTCCTAGCCATTTTTTCATTGAACAATAGAAATCTACTTAATCCTAGGATATAAAGAAATAGGAAAATTCCCTTATAGAAAACAAGGAAGTTTCTACTGACGTACCTATAAACTGATTAAACAAAGACGCCGACATGTACTGTATTGACTGTTTCTGGTAATTAGTTCTACATATCGGTACAAGAAATTGCACAGCTCTACGTTGATAGGAACAGGAACGTTTCCGAAGATTACACAAATCCAAGAATTCGGCACCATTATTACGAATACTTAGAGAATACGTTAGCGTCAATTTACAATTAAAAAAAACTGTGAAATTGGCATAGTGTCATAGCACTTAAAAAAAACTATCTGGAATGCACAAGAGAACGCCAACCAGCAATAATTTTCAAGGCTCTTCTTTGCAGGACAGATAGTACATTTATGTTCCTGGCAGTGGTAGTACCCCATACCATAAAACAATAACTATATCTAGAAACAAACAGCGAATTATATATTCGCAACTTTACATTTTCTGGCTGCAGATAACGATGTCTACATAACATTCCAGTCACCATTGCAAACTTTGGCAATAAAATTACACTGCAAATTCCATGTTGAATGTTCCAGAAATATTACCGCCAATGTCCTAAAAGAAGATACGCCCTCATGTTCTTGACCGTCATAATAAAGTTTACCATAATTTTCAATCGACACATTTCTAAGACAAAACAACATTGTTTTCGTTTTCTTAATATTAACTCATAAGCAGTTACAATATGACCACATTTTCATTTTTTTAAAGTGTGGTTTGCCAATCTTTCAAATTCTATAACTGATGACCCGGATAAAAGTAGCCTAGTGTCGTCCGCATATATCAGAAAGTTTAATTTTACTGTGCTAGAAGCTATTGCATAAGTATTCACCATGTCATTTATGTAGAACTTGAAAAATAAAGGTCCTAAAATACTGCCCTGGAGCACACTTGACTTGACACCGGCAAAATCAGGTGTAACATTATCTACGACAGCTTGCTCACTGAATGATAAATAACATCGCATTAGGTGTATAGCAGCCCCCCGAATTGACCCTGCTTGATGACAATACACGCATTCTAATTCGTTGGTCAGTGTTTCATGGTTTAAGCAGTTAAATGCTTTACGCTAATCTACTAAGATCGCTGACGTTAGGCACTTTGTCTTTTGAAACCTTGTATTATGATATCCCTTAATCTAATTTGACCACTCTCTGTAGAATTATTTTCGTGAAAATCGAACTGCTAGTCAGTTATTATTCGATGTTCGTCTAAAAATTTCTGCAGTCGGGTGCAAATAAGCCTCTGGAGACATTTTGAAAATACAGGAAGAATTGATATTGGTCTATAATTTGATATATCGTTTTTATCCCCACTTTTATAAATCACTGAGACCTTAGCTTATTTCAATTCTGCGGGGAAAGTTCCTGTTTGGAGGGATAAATTATAACTGTGTACTGCAGCAGGAGCAGTCGAGTCTATAACGTATTTAATTTCAGGAGCTTTTAGTGTATATTTATCTGCCTCTAACCACGGTTGTGGTTGTCTCGCCACGTAAAGCCAGGAATCTATCAAGTATGCCGACGAAGGCTATGCGAAACTAAGGCAGCTCGCCATGGAAAACAGGATGCACAGAGCGTGCCCAGACATCCGCACTTTTGATACCGAATCCCCTTGAACGTTGCTCGTTATTTCACGGAAGTTGGCGCACATTTTAGGACTGCTCATTCTCATAAACCGGGCTGAGAGCTTATCGATACAGACGGGACGTTGTAGTCTGTGTTCTGGACAGCTACTGTGATTCCTGCTTCTGAGGCCGTAGCAGGGAAATCGTGCCCAATTAGTGGTTGCTATGCAGGGTCGCAATTACGAGTGCGGTATGTTACTTACCTTCCGTAGGTAAGAGAAAAATCAAAACTATGTCCGAGCACAGTGCCTGCGGCCGTCTTGACTACAGGAATACCTCGCCTATCATGCGAGAGGCAGTGTTGTCTCTGATAAAAAAGAACGGTATCGAGTTACTGATGCTCGTTACTTGAGTAAAAAAAAAGCGAAATACCGATGTCGATACTTTCGAGTAACCTAACGATGTACCGCTACCGTTATATAACAAGAAGTAACCCGGTACTATGCCCGACGCTTTCGCAGAAATTCAAAGAAGTTCCGAAAACACGGAAAACCGAAAACACAACACTGGAACGACGCTCCACTGAAAGGGTTTGTTGTGTTCTTTTGTTTTCAGGACTAGGTAGAAGTTCGGTAGGCTGTCCTCCTCACTCTGCGCAAACGAATATATAATACGCGGGAGATCAGAGAATAGTCGTTTACCTATTACCGCTTAAAGGAAGGCTTCGGAAGGATTCGAAAAAAATTAGGTGAGCATCATACCGAACACAAACCGCTCCCTTGGTACCGAATACAACATTCGCATTCATTTTGTGCGAGCAATTAATTCGTGAATGATGAAAATACCGGCCCCTTCACACAAGGAGCGGCCCCTTCGGCAGTTTTCCATAGAGATGTGCGCCGATGCTATTTTTGTTGGCGGCGGCGTTGGGCCCATTTTTGGTCGTCGTCGGCGGTGTGAATCGGCGCAATTCGGCGTTACGCTGCTATCGCCAGCGGCGGCTGCGTGATCACAACTCCCGCGCTTTTCGAAAATTACATTTTCAGCGAAACGCCTGAAATATCGGTGGGCCTCATAACGGTGTCTATTTCAGTTTATTTTCTCTGTAGGTGCCAAAATACTTAAAAGTGATAGAGTGCTTAGAAAGGACCTATTAGTATCATACTTACAAAAAGAAAAATCCGAGTCTGGGAGCGAGAAAGCACAAACAACAAGATATTGTTTGTGCGCATCGTTCTTATGTTGACGTACGTTCTCACGGTGGGAGGTACGCAACTTCAACGTGAGTACCGTCGACACTGAACCTTACATTTGAAAAACTTTTACGTCTGCTATTCAAATTACAGCTTTGCTATGCAAGCATGGCAAGCTGATTGGCTGAAGCTAATTAACATTTCACGGCAAAGGGATATGTTAGTAATCATGTCAAAAATAAAGGGAACAGTGGGGAAAATATGCAGGAAAATATTCATCTCTAGAGAACTTTCGCCATAGAGTTCGTTTTATCCATTTTAACGAATCTCTTCAACCGCGTCAACTCAACTCCGGAGTGTGTAAAGTGAATGTAACATTTTTCTGATAGACAGAAAGCGCATCTAACATTTATCTCATCCAACTGGGCTATTCCCGACTTCACCTGATACAATCGTAATCGCTGAACAAAATCGTCGGACAGAGAGAAACTCGCACATTCGGTAAAGATACAGACAAATTACAATTAATTGCAATTACAAATTACACATTAATTACAATCAAAGTAAAATTTATGAGATAGTCTCTGAATATGCCTGTCAATTAGCATTACTTTGAGTAAGTTAGACACGCTCTTCACATTGGTGGGGTAAAAAAGTGACATTTACTTGACAAATTCCTGACTTCAGTTCGCAAAATTTTACATAATTAAACTTACGTTACACGACATTCACATCAGGAGGTGACAAAAACCTAGTAAGAGCACATGCCATTGACCACATGATTCTGGGTGGTGTAGTTTTTTTTATTAGAATTCAGTGACACGTTTTCTCGGACACCCTATATATTGGCATCCATGTGTTGACGAAGCCTTCTTTAGAAATATACAGGTTACCTTTATGTTCTGCAGACGACGGAGCAGTGGATCAGAAATTAGAAATAAAATTCATCAACAAAGAACGACGAGGTTTTAAGCTACAAAATCCAACGAACCGATAAGGGAATGTAGAAGAAAGTGCCTCAGTATATTTTGAACAGAAGATCGTTCTCTGTTGGAACAGTCTATCGGGGTTCGCTTCCCTTCACATTAGATTTTAAGTTAGGAGCATCGGACTATGTTACGAGGTGAGAAAAAAATAGTGTTCATACTATTAACACGTCTTTGAGTATAAGCAACAAGTAGCCACTAAATGTGAGAGAATAATGTGAGAATGAGAAAATGTATTCTTCACATGTTCTCAGCCCCCTCTACAGCAACTGTTCTTGGGCTTAAAATCCAGAAACTACACACGAAAAAAAACGAAAACAAATGTAGAACAGACGACACAGTAAAAAAGACACGACAAACTGATTGGGACTGTGTTATGCTATAATTTTTTGTGTGTGTGTGTGTCTCTCTGGTTCTGCATTTTTGTGAACATGTGACATGCTGGCGGCACCCTTGCCCTCTTGTCACAAAAATAGCCTCAGATATAAAAAAGGAGACAAAAAAGTAGAGAACTCCAACTTAACATAACAACAGAGAACAAAGATGGGGACACAGGAAGCTTCTAGAGTCGCGGTGACCCCTCGGTTTGTAACAAAAACCGTTGCCCCTCCCCGAACAATACTCCCATCTCCTTAAATAGCGACCGGTTGTGCAATCTCTCATTCAGTTTGGCACTGATGATGTCCGTCGCATGACGGATGAAACGTCTGAGTAAACCTTGTTATTTTGTTATGTTAAATTCGGAGGTCTCTACTTTTTTGTCTAGTTGTGTCGTCTCCCGGCTTTTGGAGTATTTTTGCATAAAGATGCAGGTTGTGAGAGGCACATAAACACTGCTTAGATTGCAGTGTTTATATTATTCAATAATACAAAAAATGATTGTGAAATACATAATTCCAATAGAAGGGAGAGTAAACATTGGAGTAACAGGTAAAGGTAACGCACTGAAGTGTTGGCTTTCTTCTGATGTGTATGATATACTCCTCTATCTAACCCATGACATATATGTTGTGAAACATTAACTTCTTGCATTCAACATCAAGATGCTGTACCTATTCCATCTAAGCGACTCGTCTTTACACGGACACGTGGCACACCATTTTGGCACAAAGATTTGATATCTCTGCTTGTTGGACATATCAAGCAAATACTGTGCCAAAATTGTGTTACCTACATGACATACTGCTTTGCTGAGATATGTTATGGAAGAAATACTCCTGAAGCGATTAAAGGAAGTGCATACGAGTATATATGCTTTGCAAAGTTGTTCCAAAGTTCCAAGTGTTGAATTGGCAAAGCGTTAGTCATCTCATAACAAAGTGATGAAAGAAACTAGTGAGAAATGCGAAGCCGCAAGCACTGTTGCATGGCCAATATTCACTATGGGCAATGACGCTTTTCACTTTGTGTACCGCGGACTGACAATGCTCAATGATTGGTTTGCAGTGTTTATGATTGATGTAGGCCATGGCAACTACCGATGAACTTTGCAGATTGTGCAATGATATCTTTTGTGAACAAGACAAACCTCAATATATTCCCATGTAATTTTAATCCTATAATTAATTGAGTTGAGGGTTTCAGGCATTTAGGTGGCACCTCTCTTCTGATATTTAGTGGAAATCACTCAGTAGTTACACATCCTCTAAGTCTCTTAAAACAATTGTCTTCTTGCAGTGGACACGAAAACTACCTTTCGCAGACAGTACACTGCTGGCATACAAAACCCTTGTACAAAGTGCCTTGGAAACGGTACAAATGACATCCTACTGTTCATCATAAAAACAAATGACATCATACTGTTCAACAGAGCCACCAATTTGGTATAGTTGAGCTACGCTCAAAGCTAGGGGGGACGAGTTTGCGTCTAAAAGGCACAGTCTTGAGGGGATTACGGTGGTCTCTGAGAGAGCACGCGACTTTGGGTCCTACTTTTCTTTCAAGTGGAGGCAGCGAACAAGTGCCCATTCGTGGAACCCAGCCGTACCCCTTCCGATTTCTTTCGGTATCAGTCTGTCTACCAATGTCATGATGACATTTATATTCTGTTGAGTTTCTTATGTGCTGTCCGGGACATGTATGTACGTAGGTATGCCAAGAAATTTTTTATTATTAACCTTTTTTGTAGTTTGAATCTCTTGAAAAACCATTGCACAGCACCAGAACACTAAGGCTACATTAAACTATCTGCTTCACTAAAGGACCTATTATTACTGAAATATTCACCACATCACGGATGGAAAAAAAGAAGTGTCTGTTAAGTTCAAGAATTGGCAACCCTTGATATTGGTTCAGTTAACCAGAGTTAGTGAAACTGGGCCTATGGAAGTTACCGAAACAGTCATCACATCACAAATCAAAGGTTGTAAAAAGAACTGAGTGCTAGCATGAAGTTTTGGCAATTGTGAGTAGCATTTTAACTGCTGCCTATGTAGCTGCAGCATAATTACAAGTAATTCAGAAAAAGTAGTACAAAATTTGACGGTACTCTAGTCTATCTTCCTCTGCATGGTACTAAAAACTGTGATGATTCCAAGTGCTCATCGTCTTGGCCCAGATTCTGTAGCAGATTTATCAGCCATTTGTGTTCCTATTTGTGGTACTGTGGCAAACTAGCCACTCCACCCACATAACAGCATTCCTAGGTTACACATAACATGTAGCTGAAGTGTATACGAAGAGGGGAGTCAAGTCCTGTAGATCACATAAACAAAACCGACACTGAAGATTTTTGTTTAACTTTAGTTTGTACAAGCTTTCGCGTGGAGGAAGCCTCCACGCGAAAGCTTGTACAAATTAAACTTAAACAAAAATCTTCAGTGTCGGTTTTGTATCTTGTTTATATAACATGTAGTTATAAAAGTGGTTTAAACCACCTCGCAGAAGTTGCAGATGCTGTTCATTAACTTTATTTTGAGATGGACAGGGAGTTTCATTGCCTGGGGCGATACTCTACCCCATAGCTGCTTGTGGTGTGAGGAAGGAAATAATGTCCCATGGAGTCCAAAATTGCCAAAAGAGCTTTGAGAGAAGGTATCCGTGGGCTCGATTTAGCCATAGGCCAAGCAATTTTATAGAGAGGGGCAGGAGTTCAGATTATTGAGAGATCTGAAAATGGCAGTTTGGAAAGCTCGGTAGTGTGGGCAATGACAAAGAATATACTCTGGGTCTTCTACAGCACTGCAGTAACAGTATCTGAGAGAGTCAACTTGCCTCATGTGGTAATGACACTGAGCTGTAAATGCCCCATTGAGTCACAGTCCATGAGTCAGAGTGCACTACCTTGGCGACACACACACACGCATACATTGGATGATGATGGGGTGGGCGATTCACCGCCGCTGAGGCGGTACACTGCCCTATTTCGCATTGGGGGAGGATGAAGGGATGATGATGGGGCAGCTACCTTGGCGAGAAGTGTTTTGTGGCATCCAGAAACCAAGCTCTGGGTCAACATTGCTCAGTATAGACGGGAGGAAAATGTCAGTTGTCCATTGACAGGAAGGCTATTTACACAATCCATTGATGTGTTGGTGAACGAGATCTGCTGTCTACATGACCAGTAACAGTCCTTTACTATTTTTCACTGTGATTTAATTAAACACATCCCTCATGTGACGGTGTTCCCGGCACGGTTTTACCTTGCTGAACCACTTTTCGCGGCTCTTATCAAACATAACATTAGCGGTTCTTCGTAGGCTGAGGCCGAGGAAAGCAAGAGACGTTTACATGATGTTTACGTGATTACCGTCGTGACAAATGGTCGACACAGCAGTTTTGCGGTACGTTTTATATGTTGCTCATCCAGGACATTTTTCGCTACCCGATTTCCTGTCCAAAACAGCTTCGACTGCATCAATGTCACTTCACCCATGAATTCCTTCATGAGTTGCACGCGTGTGTTAGCACACCAAGTCGTTACACGTCTGGAAAATACCTGACGAAATCGGCAGAAGAAACACATGCTTTATTAGAGCTTGCAGTGATTATCCTTTTTATGCAGCACATCCCGCAACACTATACGGCTCCGTGGTAACTCCATTTTCTCAAATAGCCTCGTCCCCAATGGTAGCCGAACGGCCGAACCGCTGAAGCGTTGTTTTCCTAGTATTCATACGCGTAGTTATTTACGCCTCTAACCTCATTAAATTAGTAAATAATTGAGAGATACATATGCTGAATACGACACAGAATTGCATAAAGACTCGTTATTCTGGAGTGTGACCTTCTTAAACACTGATTTTCTCACGTAAAACCATGCTTAACCCTGGACTGCATAGACCCATTGTGATTCATTTTGACAGCTTGAATTTCAAAGGATTGGAATTTGAAGGGTGGATTTCTTAGCGTGGATTTCAAAAGTTTTCTTATTAAGAGTGGGTAACAGGGTACACCCCTTGGACGCGTTCGGACGAATGTTTAGGGCTCTCGCTCGGAAATCGTCTTTCGTCGTGGTTTTGCTGCCCCGGTGCCGTGACTGTTTATTGTGCCTTCCTAGTGATATCTGCTTGTGTGTGTACCATGGAAGATACCTCCGGAAGCCGTTGGACTTCGTGAATTGAAGGTTAGTTTTGTGCCTGTAGTGCTATGTTTCGTGAACCTTTTGCTTCGTAATCTTCCTAGCATGTGGGTTCCTATAACTTTATCTGATCAGTATGGTTATTACCATATTGATTCATATTATCTTATCCTCTATGTGTTATCTCAGTGTGCTGGTTTCGCTGCTGGTTAACCTCTTATCATCACCTAGCATCAGGGGGAAGATATCACGTGCGATGCTCCAGTGACAGCGTTACTAATGTGGAAACTACCAATTGCAGACGATTTTGAGAGATTAATTTCGGTGAACAACACAGATGATCATCTGTGTTGTTCACCGAAATTAATCTCTCGAGTCACCACACACACGACGTGGGAAAATGAACAGATACGTCGTGGGGATGTTGAAAGAGATCAAGTAAGTTAAGCTGAAGTGCGTTGCAGACCTCCTTACTGACTTGTATTTATTCCGAAACAGGTAGGGCATACACTTCACCCATGCGACTGCATTATCCATTGAACGTTGTATGACGTCCGACACTACCTTTCGCAACTAAATTTCGGACATCGGAAGACTGCAGAAGTGATTGTATGTAACTGATGAGAAATAAAGGTATCTATAATCTTTGAATGCTCAGTATTTCGATTCTCATACTTTTAGCTACCAACTATTTTTCTGTACGCCATTGGCACGTACAGTCCGCGCTCCTGTGGACAAAGAGTGGCGACTCTGGTTCAGTAGTGTAGCTCAGGCAGGCAGGCAGGCCCTCTGCTCCAGCACGATTTCTGCTGGCCCACTGTACAAGCAGGATTTCTACTGATCCATAGCTCCAGCAGGATTTCTGCTGGTCCACAGCTCCAGTAGCATTTCTTCTGGTCCATTGCTCCAGCAGGATTTCTGCTGGTCCAGGTCCCAAATTACGTGTCTACTGGTCGATCAGCTTCTGGCCTGCTGGAATCTTTTATAGGGATATTTCAATTTCAACATAATTTCCTTTCGGATGGAACTGAGTAAAAAACAACCAGAAGGCTCGACGAAGAGTCTGCTCCCAAGAATACATCATACAACACTATTACAGAGAAATTACACAGAAGAAGCACATGAACAATAGAAATTTACTTAATCCCTGGATATAAAGAAATAGGAACATTCCCTTATAGAAAACAAGGAAGTTTCTTCAAACGTACCTATAAACTGATTAAACAAAGACGCCGACATGTACTGTATTGACTGTTTCTTGTAGTTAGTTCTAGATATCGGTACATCAAATTGCACATCTCGAAGTTGATAGGAACAGGAACGTTTGCGAAGATTACACAAATCCAAGAATTCGGCACCATTATTACGAATACTTAGAGAATACGTTAGCGTCAACTTATAATTTAAAAAAAAAACGTGAAATTGGCATAGCACTTAAAAAGCTGCCAGGAATGCACAAGAGAACGCGAGCCAGCAATAATTTTCGAGGCTCTTGTTTGCAGGACAGATAGTACAGTTATGTTCCTGGCACTGGTAGTACCCCACACCATAAAACAATAGCTATATTTAGAAACAAACAGTGAATTATATATTTGCAACTTTACGTTTTCTGGCCGCAGATAACGATGTCTGCATAACATTCCAGTCACCTTTTGGCAATAAAATTACACTGCAAATTTCACGTTAATGTTCCAGAAATATGACGCCAATGTCCTAAAAGAAGATACGCCCTCAAGTTCTTGGCCGTCATAGTAAAGTTTAGCATCATACTCAATAGACACATTTCAAAGAGAAAAAAACATTGTTTTCGTTTTCTTAATATTAACTCTGAAGCAGTTACAATCTGACCACATTTTCACTTTTTTTAAAGTGTGGTTTGCCAGTGTTTCAAATTCTATAACTGATGACCCGGACAAAAGTAGCGTAGTGTCGTCCGGATATATCAGAAAGTTAAATTTTACTGTGCTAGAAGCTATTGCATAAATATTTACCATGCCATTTATGTATAACTTGAGAAATAAATGTCCTAAAATACTGCCCTGGAGCATAGTTGACTTGACAGAGGGAAAATCAGGTGTAATATTAACTACAACGACAGCTTGCTCACTTAATGATAAATAAGATTGCATTAGGTATACTGCAGCTCCCCGAATTCCATAGCATTCTAATTCGTTAGTCAGTATTTCATGGTTTAAGCAGTTAAATGTTTTACGCTAGTCTACTAAGATGGCTGACTTTAGGTACTTTTTCTTTTGAAACCATGTATTATAATATGCTTTAGTCTCAATAGAACACTCTCTGTAGAATTATTTTCTTGACAATCGAACTGCTAGTCAGTCATTATTCGATGTTTGTCTAAAAATTTCTGCAGTCGGGTGTGAATAAGCCTGTCGAGGCATTTTGAATATACAGGAAGAATTGGTATTGGTCTATAATTTGATAGATGGTTTTTATCCCCACTTTTATAAATAACTGAGACCTTAGCTTATTTCAATTCTGCGGACAAAGTTCCTGTTTGGAGGGATAACTTATAAATGTGTACTAGTGCAGGAGCAATCGAGTCTATACCACATTTAATTTCGGGAGTCTTTACTGCAAATTTATCTGCCTCTTCTCGCGTTCACGGTAGTCTCGCCACTTAAAGCCACGAATCTATCAAGTAACCCGACGAAGGCTATGCGAAACTAAGGCAGCTCGCCCTGTTAAACAGGATGCACAGAACGTGGCCAGACATCCGAATCGATACATAGACATCGAATACGCTTGAACGTTGCTCGTTATTTCACGGAAGTGGACGCCTATTTTAGGACTGCTCATTCTCATAAGTTGGGTTGAGAGCTTATCAATACAGCCGGAACGTTGTAGTCTGTGTTCTGGACGGCTACTCTGCTTCCTGCTTCTGAGGTCGTAGCGGGGACATGGTGCCCAATTAGTGGTTGCGATGCAGGGTCGCAATAACGAGTGCGGTATGTTACAGTCAGTAAGAGAAAAATCAACACTGTGTCTGAGCTCAGTGTCAGCGGCCGCCTTCATTAACAGGAATATCAGGCCTTGCATGCGAGAGGCATTGTTGTACCCGATAAAAAAGAACGGTATAGAGTTACTGATGCTCGTTACTTGAGTAACAAAAAAGCGAAATACCGATATCGATACTGTCGAGTAACCTAACAATGTACCGCTACCGTTATATAACAAGAAGTAACCCGGTACTATGCCCGACACTTTCGCTGAAATTCAAAGCAGTTCAGAAAGCACGGAAAACCGAAAACACAACACTGGAACGACATTCCACTGAAAGGAATTGTTGTGTTCTTTTGTTTTCAGGACTAAATGGAAGTTCAGTAGGCTGTCCTCCTGACTCCGCAGAGGAATATATAACAGGCGGGAGATCAGAGAATGGCCGTTTACCTATTACCGCTTAAAGGAAGGCTTCGGAAGGATTCGAAAAAAATTAGGTGAGCATCATACCGAACGCGAACCGCTCCCTTGGTACCGAATACAACATTCGCATTAATTTTGTGCGAGCAATTAATTCGTGAATGATGAAAATACCGGCCCCTTCACACAAGGAGCGGCCCCTTCGGCAGTTTTCCATATAGATGTGCACGATGCTATTTTTGACGGCGGCGGCGTTGGGCCCGTTTTTCGTCGTCGGCGGCGGTGTGAATCGGCGGAATTCGGCGTTACGCTGGTATCGCCGGCGGCGGCTGCGTGATCACAACTCCCGCGCTTTTCGAAAATTACATTTTCTGCGAAACGCCCGAAATATCGGTGGGCCTCATGACGATGTCTGTTTCAGTTGCTTGATAGAGTGCTTAGAAAGGACCTATTAGTATCATACCTACAGAAAGAAAAATCCGAGTCTGGGTGCGAGAAAGCACAAACAACAAGACATTGTTTGTGCGCACCGTTCTTATGTTGACGTGCGTTCTCACGATGGGAGGTACGCAACTTCAAAGTGAATACTGTCGACACTGAACCTTGAAGTTTGAAAAACTTTTACGTCTCCTATCTAAATCACGGCTTTGCTATGCAAGCATGGCAGTTGTGTGAAGGCAATTAACATTTCACGGCAAAGGGATATAGTAGTAATCATGTCAAAAATAAAGGGAACAGTGGGGAAAATATGCAGCAATATATTCATCTTTAGAGAACTTTCGCCATAGAGTTCGCTTCATCCATTTTAACGAATCTCTTCAACCGCGTCAACTGAACTCCGAAGTGTGTAAAGTGAATGTAACATTTTTCTGATAGACAAAAAGCGCATCTAACATTTATCTCATCCAACTGGGTTATTCCCGACTTCACCTGATACAATGGTAATCGCTGAACAAAATCGTCGGACAGAGAGAAACTCGCAGATTCGGTAAATATACAGACAAAGTACCATTGTACTTATCATTGTATTACCAACTTCAATACCATTGTAGTAGGGAATGTACTTCGTAATGAAATGGGGTAAATTTGACTCGAAATATTTCCCCTTTCTGGCAAACAACGTTACATAACCTTGGCAAATTTCGTAGTTACATTGAAGCAATTAAATATCTTTCAAGTAAGACGTCATCAAATTAATTATAATGCATGGCAATAGCTCTCTACGAATAAATGTTGTTGATCGCATAGGGGAAATAAAACCAAAAGGGCGTGCTGGTTGAAACATACTAGCTGTATTGAAACATACCTGCTTATCACAGAAACGCGGAAAAACACAGGATTTTCCGTAGCGTACCTTCATCTCATTTCTTTTCCCACAGTTACTGAAACACCCTGCATGCAGTACACTCCCCGTATGGATTCCAGATGCACACGGACTACAGACGCGTTCACATAGAAACAACCAAAACTAGAACGTTTTCTAAAAAGTGGTAAAAATGAACGGTGTAATGCACTAGCGAATAATGGTTTGATTCGAAGAGGTTTTAGAACAGTTTCACATCACCCAAAATGTCATCTTGACGCGTGATATTATACATTGATTCAAACACAGAATCAGAGCTCGAGGTAACTCTTTGCAAGTAAAGATACTCGTTACTCGTTACAAGTAACGAGTTGCTTTCAGAGGAACTCGTTCTTTTTTTAGATAACTTTGCCAAAGTAACTTAAGTCCCAAGTTACTTTTAACTTGCTTTTCAGTCACGTCCACATATTTTTTTGTTTTCTCTCCGGTTCCTTCATGTTTTTTTTTTTTTTGTCATAAAACGTGATATTCAACCAATGGCAGTATTTTATTCGGGAAGTAAGAACCGAAGCCATTGAAATGAAGCTGAACCATTGTGCGCCACATGGAGTAAGATGCCAAGCGTTCGAATAGACCGCTACCAGATAAACGTCATCATGATATTGGTAGACAGACTGAAACCGAAACAAATGGGAAGGAGAGGGCTGGGTTCCACGTACAGGAACTTGTTCACTGCCTCCCACTGAACGAAAAGCAGGACCGAAGTAGTATAGATTCGAGCCCCACAACAGCCACTTTTTTCTAGTCCAGTTCTAGGAATTTCTAATCCACCACCCATTTCTAATCCAGGTCAAGCCAGGTCTAATCCAGGCTCCACCCCTTCATGGTGATCCATCTAATTTCTATGTGATTGGCTGCCCTTCATTGCCACATTTGCTCGCTCGCTCGTAGACACCAAAATTATCTATTCTATTCAATTCTAAGTCAGCTCATAGGCTTCCAAATCGCTCTTTTTTCTAATCCAGTTCTAGGAATTTCTAATTCGCCACCCAAGTCTAATCCAGGTCAAGCCACTTCTAAGTCCTCTGGTTGGTTGGTCACAGCTTCACCCCTTCACGCTGATTGACCGATCCAGGCTCCACCCCTTCATGGTGATCCATCTAATTTCTATGTGATTGGCTACCCTTCATTGCCACATCTGCTCACTCACTCGTAGACACCAAAATGATCTATTCTATTCAATTCTAAGTCGGCTCATAGGCTTCCAAATCGCTCACCTGTCTATTGGTCTGGGGGTGGTCACTTCCATTCATTTCTAAAACCTAGTGATTGGCCTATTGGCTGCCTCTCATACATGCTCGATAGACTCATTTGTCATTTCCACTCTCTAGTTACTCGGTCACACGCTTTCAACTGCATATTGCTTCATAATTTCAACCGCAGCATAGACAACCGCTGGTAGGTCAATTCCATTCATTTCTGGGCCGGCTCACAGGCCCCCCAAATTGCATATTGGCTTGGGATGCTTTCTAGTTAAGCCAGGACAATGCTTCGGAACAGTAGGGACGTAGATAAACACGGGAAATAGTTTTCAGCATTTATTCAACACATCATGGCATTCTCAGAGAGATTGTAGTTCTCTCTGGGGCACTTCCAGGCACACTGAACATTTCCGCCTGCATCCATGGCGTTTTTCGCATAAGTACCATGTGGATCACCCAGGCGTTCGTCCTTCTCCATCCACGGCTCAGTCCCAGACCGCACGCGAGAACAGCATGTCACAGAAGTATCAGTTCTCTTCCTGCACATCTTCTGGAGTGAAAAAAGAAAGTTATGAGCTTCACTATTTACATCATCCATTTAAACTTACCATATTCACAGCTTCCGTAAGGGTAGGATTCGATGTCATTGCAGAGGTATCGCTTGTCGTCATATGCCATCAGACTGCTTTTGACGTTTCTGATGGTGTACATGCACTGTTTCTTTCCAACTATTGACACTTGCTCATTCGATACGCTCGTGTGATTGAACAAGGTATCGTAGTATGTCTCATGGAGGAGGTGCTTGCGTACAATATTTTTCTTTACCCCTTTAGCTCTTGCAATTTGCTTTTCTCCAGCTAGTTTGATGGAGTACATTTTAGCTTTCAAGCATATTACTTCTTCGATAGGTACACTACCAGTTTCGCTTTTGAATGCCCCAAGTCTTCCACGATTCATTTCACTGTACAGTGGATGATCCCAATCAAAGGAAGACAAATCTAAGTGGTCGTCGGCGATCGCTCGTAACTGAGCTTCGTAGTCCTTGCAGAATAGGCCGAGGATCAGAGAATCCGTGTCAAAGTAACAGGTAATCACTGGAATGAGTACATGGCTAATTTACTCAGTTCCAAAATCGTAAACCCAATCTGGAGCGGGAAATCGCATCGCACTTTTCTCTTGCGCATTTCGTACATGACACAATCCGGGGACAAAATTTCCATCCTCACACATTCCGCCCGACTCGCCGTCTCCTCATCGAAGGCTACTCGAATGTCCCGCATGTTAAATTTATTTAAAAGCGTTCTCCCGAATACCGCATTATTTGAAAGTTTATAGAAATTTTTTTCGAACGTCGTGCTCAAGGCAACGCGTCTGGCAACATTGTCCTCATTGTAGGGACGCAGGAATGGTGCCTGGTGAAATTTTAGAATTCTGTAAATTTTCGTCACTCTCATACCCAATCTACAATAGAGTGCGAGCAGTGTGTAATGAACGATGTACTCGACCTTGTCCTTGCACGTGAGCAGCAGCTTTTTGCTGTTAGCTGGCTGATACACTAATTCTTCGAGAAGTCCTCGCTGGAATGGCGAGAGCCAGTCCTTCGGGGCGACCATCTTCTCAGGAGCCAGGGGAAGTCAGTGCGTGGATAGATTTTGGATACTCCAAGTCACATACATACACGTAGCCAACGTCTGAATCAGTGGGTTGACGCATAAAATCCACGGAGCTAAAATCCTCGACCCATTCGAAATCACCAACGGGGAGGTGCTTTATCATACTGAATCTGTAAAGATTGTTGCAATCTATGTATCATATATACACCATCTCTTTATCGGGATCATAACCACTACACAGAGGGTTGTTGGCACGTAAATGACGTCTGCTCGCCTGACAGAGTCCGCCTCTAACGCCCGATTTGATGGTTCTGTACATGTCCTCGTCGATGATTAACTCCAATTTTGTCTGCGTGTAATTTAGCGTGCATTGCCACGAATAGGATGCCAGAGAAACACAATGAAGCAATTACAATCCGCGTGCGCTGTAGCACAGACGTCAGAAGTGCTGCATCACGTCCGCATGTAATAGGGCATCCGTTTTCAAGTACAGTGCATTATAATCTCTCAAATTTGAGCATCCAAAATGTTCAAATATGAGCAACGCATACTGGTAGTCCTCCTCACTTATATCCTCCCCCGTGAGATCGTTGCGAAAGGAGGATTTTTCTGGCAAGGCCAATTCATCGTACACCGCGAAAGAACTGACATGGCTGTACGCGAATACACCTTTACGAAGTAAACTTTCGTAGTTGTTTCCAAATGCCTGCTTCAAACATTGGAATGCCTCTGCACCCCCCATGGATTTGACGGTTTCCACAAGCTCCCCCAGCGACGAATTTAGATATTGCATGGTATCTCTAAACAGGAAGGTGCCAATTTCGAATGAACGGATTTTTTCCATGGAGCTGGCCACAATGAAGGGAGGTCGCTTCCACCCAAGAATGTGAAATTCCCGCAGCAGCCCGGCCAAATCGTAGGACAAATTGTGTACCATGATCGACAATTTTTCCCTTGTCGTGCACGCGACGTTACAGGGGTTACACAATGTCGCGATATAATTTGTCTCGCCCGTACTACAATGCTTTGAATGGTCGTGATGCTGGACACGGAGAGCGTACTTGCGCCCAGTGGTGATGGCATGCAGCGTCACATCACCTCTAGCTTTTGTGCCGTGCTCGTGTGTACCCACGACTCAAGGGTGTTGCGCATCAGGACGCACCATGGGGAAGATGCTGCGAGGCAGTGCGTGAAAGCATTGATCGAAATGCGCGATGAGATGATCGCCCTGAACGCTTGCCCCGCCGCAATGGTGCTGAATGATGAGCAATGCGCTGAGCACAGAGCTGCTACCTACTGTGCGTACTGTAAACAGGAGTTTACCGAAGATCTACCCCGTGTCCGGCATCACGCCCATTCAATGCATTGTAGTGCGGGCGAGACAAATCATATTGCGACATTGTGTAACCCCTGTAACGTCGCGTGCACGGCAAGGGAAAAATTGTCGATCATGGTACACAATTTGTCCTACGATTTGGCCGGGCTGCTGCGGGAATTTCACATTCTTGGGTGGAAGCGACCTCCCTTCATTGTGGCCAGCTCCATGGAAAAAATTCGTTCATTCGAAATTGGCACCTTCCTGTTTAGAGATACCATGCAATATCTAAATTCGTCGCTGGGGGAGCTTGTGGAAACCGTCAAATCCATGGGGGGTGCAGAGGCATTCCAATGTTTGAAGCAGGCATTTGGAAACGACTACGAAAGTTTACTTCGTAAAGGTGTATTCGCGTACAGCCATGTCAGTTCTTTCGCGGTGTACGATGAATTCGCCTTGCCAGAAAAATCCTCCTTTCGCAACGATCTCACGGGGGAGGATATAAGTGAGGAGGACTACCAGTATGCGTTGCTCATATTTGAACATTTTGGATGCTCAAATTTGAGAGATTATAATGCACTGTACTTGAAAACGGATGCCCTATTACATGCGGACGTGATGCAGCACTTCCGACGTCTGTGCTACAGCGCACGCGGATTGTAATTGCTTCATTGTGTTTCTCTGGCATCCTATTCGTGGCAATGCGCTCTAAATTACACGCAGACAAAATTGGAGTTAATCATCGACGAGGACATGTACAGAACCATCAAATCGGGCGTTAGAGGCGGACTCTGTCAGGCGAGCAGACGTCATTTACGAGCCAACAACCCTCTGTGTAGTGGCTATGATCCCGATAAAGAGATGGTGTATATATGATACATAGATTGCAACAATCTTTACAGATTCAGTATGATAAAGCACCTCCCCGTTGGTGATTTCGAATGGGTCGAGGATTTTAGCTCCGTGGATTTTATGCGTCACCCCACTGATTCAGACGTTGGCTACGTGTATGTATGTGACTTGGAGTATCCAAAATCTATCCACACACTGACTTTCCCCTGGCTGCTGAGAAGATGGTCGCCCCGAAGGATTGGCTCTCGCCATTCCAGCGAGGACTTCTCGAAGAATTAGTGTATCAGCCAGCTAACAGCAAAAAGCTGCTGCTCACGTGCAAGGACAAGGTCGAGTACATCGTTCATTACGCACTGCTCGCACTCTATTGTAGATTGGGTATGAGAGTGACGAAAATTTACAGAATTCTAAAATTTCACCAGGCACCATTCCTGCGTCCCTACAACGAGGACAATGTTGCCAGACGCGTTGCCTTGAGCACGACGTTCGAAAAAAATTTCTATAAACTTTCAAATAATGCGGTATTCGGGAGAACGCTTTTTAAATAAATTTAACATGCGGGACATTCGAGTAGCCTTCGATGAGGAGACGGCGAGTCGGGCGGAATGCGTGAGGATGGAAATTTTGTCCCCGGATTGTGTCATGTACGAAATGCGCAAGAGAAAAGTGCGATGCGATTTCCCGCTCCATATTGGGTTTACGATTTTGGAACTGAGTAAATTAGCCATGCACTCATTCTACTACGAAACCCTCTTGAGTAAGCTCACTTGTCCAGTGATTACCTGTTACTTTGACACGGATTCTCTGATCCTCGGCCTATTCTGCAAGGACTACGAAGATCAGTTACGAGCGATCGCCGACGACCACTTAGATTTGTCTTCCTTTGATTGGGATCATCCACTGTACAGTGAAAAGAATCATGGAAGACTTGGGGCATTCAAAAGCGAAACTGGTAGTGTACCTATCGAAGAAGTAATATGCTTGAAAGCTAAAATGTACTCCATCAAACTAGCTGGAGAAAAGCAAATTGCAAGAGCTAAAGGGGTAAAGAAAAATATTGTACGCAAGCACCTCCTCCATGAGACATACTACGATACCTTGTTCAATCACACGAGCGTATCGAATGAGCAAGTGTCAATAGTTGGAAAGAAACAGTGCATGTACACCATCAGAAACGTCAAAAGCAGTCTGATGGCATATGACGACAAGCGATACCTCTGCAATGACATCGAATCCTACCCTTACGGAAGCTGTGAATATGGTAAGTTTAAATGGATGATGTAAATAGTGAAGCTCATAACTTTCTTTTTTCACTCCAGAAGATGTGCAGGAAGAGAACTGATACTTCTGTGACATGCTGTTCTGGCGTGCGGTCTGGGACTGAGCCGTGGATGGAGAAGAACGAACGCCTGGGTGATCCACATGGTACTTATGCGAAAAACGCCATGGATGCGGGCGGAAATGTCCAGTGTGCCTGGAAGTGCCCCAGAGAGAACTACAATCTCTCTGAGAATGCCATGATGTGTTTAATAAATGCTGAAAACTATTTCCCGTGTTTTTCTACGTCCCTACTGTTCCGAAGCGTTATCCTGGCTTAACTAGAAAGCATCCCAAGCCAATATGCAATTTGGGGGGCCTGTGAGCTGGCCCAGAAATGAATGGAATTGACCTACCAGCGGTTGTCTATGCTGCGGTTGAAATTATGAAGCAATATGCAGTTGAAAGCGTGTGACCTAGTAACTAGAGAGTGGAAATGACAAATGAGTCTATCGAGCATGTATGAGAGGCAGCCAATAGGCCAATCACTAGGTTTTAGAAATGAATGGAAGTGACCACCCCCAGACCAATAGACAGGTGAGCGATTTGGAAGCCTATGAGCCGACTTAGAATTGAATAGAATAGATGATTTTGGTGTCTACGAGTGAGTGAGCAGATGTGGCAATGAAGGGTAGCCAATCACATAGAAATTAGATGGATCACCATGAAGGGGTGGAGCCTGGATCGGTCAATCAGCGTGAAGGGGTGAAGCTGTGACCAACCAACCAGATGACTTAGAAGTGGCTTGACCTGGATTAGACTTGGGTGGTGAATTAGAAATTCCTAGAACTGGATTAGAAAAAAGAGCGATTTGGAAGCCTATGAGCTGACTTAGAATTGAATAGAATAGATAATTTTGGTGTCTACGAGCGAGCGAGCAAATGTGGCAATGAAGGGCAGCCAATCACATAGAAATTAGATGGATCACCATGAAGGGGTGGAGCCTGGATTAGACCTGGCTTGACCTGGATTAAAAATGGGTGGTGGATTAGAAATTCCTAGAACTGGACTAGAAAAAAGTGGCTGTTGTGGGGCTCGAATCTATACTACTGGCCGAGGCCCGCATCCCTTTAAGGGAGCATATCGTAATCCACTTAAGACCGTGGCTTTTGGACGGACGCGATCTTGTTCGCCTCTAGCTCCGAGCGTAGTTCAATTCTACCAAATTTGTGGCGCTGTCGAACACTATGACGTCATTTGTTTACAGACAGGGAGAGGAATTTTGTTGGACATAAACGGAAAACGATCAAAGCATGATGCACCCCTGCTCAGCCAACTCAAGGTCTAACTCAACTGCTCACGCGCGCTGCACCTGCGTAATGCTATTTTGTGTCTGAAGTAACTTGGAAGTAACTCGTTCTTTTTTTAAGTAATTCGCTTACTGCGAGTTACATTTTACGCTGAAGAACTTTGTCATTAACTTAGTGATATTTTGCACATGGTAACCTAACGTGTAATGAGTTCTTTTTGAGTGGTAATTTCTCAATCTATGCACACAATATCCCAAAGCAACGAACAGACGTCTATCAGCATTACACCCCCAATGAAACCACAATACTCCTGCGGCAGTAAGTTAATGCGAACCAGTTCTCGAGTAATTCCGTTATTTTATCCGTACTAAAATGTATAATTTTGTGACAGAAATGCTGTAGTGAACAACAATTTCTCTCTTACCCGTGAGTGGATGTATCCGTTGACTTTGTTCGTGGTTCACAACACCTTTTCATCGTGAGTACTTGCCGCAGAGACACAAATGAATCTCATCGCAAGCAGGGACAACGGAAGGCACTACCAAGAATTCCTCAAAGCCCTAGCAAGATTCCTCGTGGTAATGAACTGGAAGAAAGTTGCAGAAAGTAACGACAACACCATTCTCTGAAAGAACGAGCCAGACACATTGCTCGCCACGAAATCCACAAAAATCGAGCATCTTTTCCTCTCCACCTCTGGCACGCGCCAGTAGGCTCGCCCTCTCCAGAGACTAGTACGCGCGTGCGGTCCAGGTTACTCCAGTTTTCGCGCGCTTTTGCATCGATGGTTATCCGTAGTTTGCTTCTTTGTTTGATCTCGTTACTTACATACCCCTTTCTTTGGAACAGAGAACAAGCATCGGAATAAAAGACAATTTTCGCGTTGAGATGGTGCCCGGAGTGGTACCAACGCAACGGACTTTTTGTACATAGGCCTTTTGAAATCAATACTGCGTTCGAACAGCTTTCCGTCTTAAGACAAACGTTGCTTTAGTTAGCTAACAATACAATAATGTGGGCGCCACGCGGGAAACGAGTAGAAGTCGACGGCAGCTAGCCCGGTCACGCTGAAAGGCGAGATAAGCAGGAAGGCCCCTGACTGGACAGCTGGTATGCCGCATTGCGTTGCATTTTTATTCGTCCTGTTCATTCTATTTGCGTTGTGCCCAGTGCTGTGTGAACTGTCTCAAACTATGTGTTCCATGGGGAGCTGTTATTACCAAAGCCGTACTGCATTTTTTTGCCCCGCCATGAATTGGACGAAGTGAATTGTGAAGGATTGTATTAATTATTTAGTATTATTTATTTACATTATTATATATTATATATTCATAATATTTAGTATTGAATATTATTTAGTCTGGAAAAAATGAGCACTGGGCACAGAGGGTTCTGATAATAGGCTCATTACGGTACCTTCGTGTATCTACGGTATCAACGCAGCTTTGATTGCTCAATGTAGCTATCGTTCAATCTTTGATGACGGTCACGCAAACGAAGAACTCGAAGCCGTAATGTTTTTATACGACTTGGCCAAATTGACGGGCATTTTATGTCCGGATTACACCGTCACCATGACACCGAACGCAAGCTATTAATTTCCGAGCTGTACCGGTGAAACCCGGACAGGTGCCAACCCTGAATTGATACAACGTAAGAATACGTAAGCCCATTCATACTCATTCTAGCCTCTTTGTCTTTTCCCACCCACAGATGTCTACAAGGTAGATTCCCGCAATAAATATCTCCCTTCCAAGACAGGTTCCTCAGTCACGAACAACAATGCCTATTTTATGCAATTATTATACCTGTGACGGAAAGTAGATCACTCTTCTTAAAAACAACGGAACGGACCTGAACGGAGCACGTTAAAACAAAAGAAGAACCAAAAACATTTTCAGACAGCGGGATCTTTCCCATTTTTAATTATAGCGGTCTTTGCACCTGGCACACTTGACAAAAACTTGGCATGCAATTTGGCGTTAAGCCAACATCACCTTATAAGTGAAATAAGTATTGACCTTTTACGGAGCACATAATCACCTGCGAACGAAGATCCCATATTGTTGTTGTTGTTTGTATTTATTTATTTTAATGATTGACAGTTGCCCGAGAATTCTGGCAGAACTGGGGCCGGACAGTAAGGTTGCTCATGCATCAATTGGATACGCACACGACCTGACATGTGGGGTAGACTTTTATTTTATTATTGAACTGTTTTCTTTCTATATTTATTTTTGCGTAACAGCAGGCAACCTATTGTAACTTTAACACACACTTATAGTCACAGGTAGCACCAGCATTTCTTCCGTGGAGACATTTTCCCTGTCAAGCAACCTAAGTGGAAAACATAACTTGCCGATTCTCACCCGCGTTCTTGCTTTTTGCAGGGAGTTTGTCAAAACCACTGAAGCATGGGGTCGAAAGAAGGGATATACTATACCATGAGGGTGTTTTCAGCGCGAGCAGTACCATTTTAGAGGGTAACCAAATTGGTACAGCGAAACCGAAACTGCCTGCTCCTGTCAGACTTATGACACTTCTCCTGTCGTTTTCATAAAAGAAAAACAAAAACACTACTTTTGGGTGAGTTGAGATCTACAGAGTGCTTATTTGGACATTAAACATTACGGATTTGGAAGGGCTACGTCTCACAGCAAAATCGTCCAGTTGACTCAAAATATTG